>NW_008585987.1:78653-107157 GCF_000691845.1 Merops nubicus | reverse complement strand
CAGGAGCGCCAGCAGGAGGCGGAGGTACCGCAGGAGGTCGCGGAGCAGGCAGAGGAGTACCTGGAGCGGGTAGTGGGGCCTCGGCTCCTGGGGAACGCCGCCGCCGGAAAGTTGTGAACCAGACCTCGGCGGTGAGGCTGCTTCAGAAAACACGACCCTCTCCACCTGTGCTCACCTTGCGCCTCGTCCCTGAAATCAAGAAGATAGATGCCTGATTGTTGGGGTGTTCCTTCGTGATCTGTTGTCTTTTTTAGGTTACTGCCACAACATAGGTATAACCACCTGTGCTTGTGCTTGAGTTCCTACAGTGCTAAAAGCCAGCCTGTTTTCTTCAATTTCAGTTTTCTAAACCTTCATTTTACTCAATTAAAGTTTTATCTCTGTATCACCTAATTTGGCTTGAGAAATATGTGGGTGCCAGTTACAGGAACTCTGGACATGACAAGGTGTTGCATTCAGATTTGGTTTAAAATGCTTTCTGGTGCATTCAGTGAAATCACATTTAACAAAGTAGGGGTTTTGCTGGTTGAGATGTACAGCAGGACTTTCATATAGTTTTTAAAACTGACTACAAAGATATGCAGAATATCTTTTAAACTACTATTCCTTTGTATGTCTGTATGGTGCCAAGGTTTGTGGCCCAAATTATTCTGGTGTGTGATGCCATTTGTATAATACTACTTTATATGTAAGAGAGGCACACAGATGTAGGAAGTGAGAAGCAGTGGTAAAATGCTTGAAGAGTTGTTTTATTTTATTGACATACTTGGCTTTGTAATTATTTCAGGTGGCATAGAGCCACTTGAAGCATTTTTTCAGGTACATACAGAGCTAGTAATTGTCTTTCTCAAAAGGGGCCTTCTTGCTAAATTATTTTTACTTGTGTGTTGGAAAGTAAGGCTGCAGTGTCTCTTGTTAAATCCATTTAAGAATACTTTTGCTTCTAAAGTGCAGCTCAGGAATATTAAAAGCTATAACATAACAGTGAAAGAGTTTTATTTTGCCTTTCTATGGTAAAATTAAAAAGAAAACTTTCCAGTGAACTGAAGTTGCTGTTGTTGTATGTCAATATATTAAAATCTACAGAAGTGTTTCAACCCATTTGTTGAAAAAAAATCACTCAACACACTTCAGTAATGAAATTCAGCCACTCTTCTTGATGGTCCTGTTATGCACAGCTGTGTCAGCTCTTAGTTCAGCACAACACATGCTCTTTATCTACAGCCTTCAGGTGCCACCTCCCTCAGAGCGAAGCGCATCCCTTCCCTGGTGTGCCTGAGGAGCACACGGGAGCTGCACCTCAGCCTCAGCCCTGGCTGGCCCAGTTTCTGTTGCTTCCAGTAGATCCGTGCAGGGTTTGTTTCTTACTAGGCTATGTTGCTGAAATTTTTGTAGTTAATAGCTGTAGAAAGAAAAGGTAGACGTTCTTTTATCTGCCTGGCGATTCATGTTTTGAAAGATCTCCAATTAATGATTTTACTTCTCAAGTTTTTGTGACTGCACTTGTGAGTTTCACTGCTGTCTTGAGGGGTGAGAGCTAGACTGATTTATCTAATAATTTCAGCACCACCAATCTCTTGAATTCTGAGCAATTGTTTTCTGTGGAGAGTTCTTTTTCTTAAAAGCCTATCTCCCTGAAGATCATCTTTGGTAATGATTTAACTGAAATCCAGTCTAATGTTGGTTGCAAGTATTTGGTAAGGCTGGTGGGATGCCTATGTGTAAGCACATGCAGTTCTGCTTAGCCTGCTCTTAAATACTGAAACACTATCCATGGGAACACCGCTTTCTTTTTTGATTTTTTCCTTTTTTTTCTTTTTTTAAAAAAAAAAATATGTATTCTAATTTTTTCCTTTTTTTTAAAAAAAAAAAGATGTATTCTGTGTACAGTTTTTAGTGAAATTTAACTACCAGCTGGCAGCACCAGCGTCTTTGAGCTGAGGATTAGATTCGCACCAGTACTTCGGCAGTTTATTTCTACTGCAGATTTCCACTGGGATATCTTGGGTGGAAATCTTGATGATGTATGATGTAAGTATTTGGGGATGTGCTAGTTTATGATGCTACTTTCAGGAAGTTGGTGAGCTATGAGTGCAGTGTCATTGCCAAGAGTGGAAGCAGTTAAAGCAGTGGCAGTCACCTAGAAGTGTTGGCAGCCATCCTAGAAGAATCCAACAGGTGGTATTAGTTGGTATGAAAAATGACTGCTTGATAGGGGTTTTTGTTCTCTAGAGAAGGTGCCAAGAGCAAGTTTCATATCGCACCCTGAAATTATTAAATGCTATAAACTCCTCTGACATTAGGGTAATTTCTGAGGCCAGGGAAGATAATTGTGGGCAGGGTGTTCATCTGCCAGGCTCTGATAATCATTCAGCTTAACACACTATATCCAGCTCTGACTTCATATAATATCCTGTAAGTGCAGTAATGTAAAGTAATGCAGTTGTTTATAGTGCTTGTGTTATTTCTTCTTTTCACAGCAGCTTCAGGAAGAAAAGCCTGAAAGTGCTTTGAAGCTACTTGCAAATGCTTACTTTCCAAAATGGAGAAGGAACGTGGAAGAGGTCCTCTTTCAGTCAACACCTGTTAGAACTCCTAGTACCTAAAATTACGCAGGAGCTGCTCAGTGCAGGATTTTATCTAGCCTAACACTTAGCAGCAGTGTTGCTTCTGGAATGCGTTTTGCATCTCGCTGCTGAATCCCTTGAGACGGTTGTTGCATCACGCTTCCTCCTGGGTCTGGCTGTGATGGGGTGAACTTGCTTCATAGCTGGTGGCATGGTGCTGTGTTTTGGGTTTGTCAGGCACCAGTGCAGTTACCTGTTGCAGAGCAGTGCTTACACAGCAACCAGGGCTTATCCCTTTCCTGGTTTGTGCACGCCCCCTCCCAATGGGTAGGCTGAGGTTGGGAGAGCTACCCCCAATGGACCAAAGTGGTATCCTGTGCCATGTGACAACACTGACAATGAGGGCTTTTGGCTTTCCAAAGTAGCCATAGCTCTGAGACTGACAGGGCATCAGTTTGCTTGTGGTGTTCATTGAAGATGGGCTTTGAACTGCAAGGAAACTTGAAAAGAGTTGAAAGTATTTTTTTAATAAGGTCACAACTATAGATGATGTCATCGCCGGTATAGTTTATTTCAATACTGCAAAAACCTCACTGATGCAATAGCTTAAAGAATGTATTTTTTGATAGTAAAAAATCACTGTCTTGTATTGGTTATAAGTTAGTCCATTCCTATCACTGCCGTGGCTTGAGCCCACTCAGCTGGTACTAGACACCACACAGCCTCTTGGTCACTCCCACCCCCTTGGATGGCGTGGGGAGCGGAGGAGAAAATACAGCAAAAAGCTCAGGGGTTGAGACAAAGGACAGGGAGGCATCACTTGCCAGTTATGGTCATGGGCAAAAGACAGACTTGACTCGGGCAGAAAAGAAATCAGTTTAAACACCCCAACCACCACCAATTTACTAATTGAATCTGAGCAGGACAGTGATAAATACAAGTGATGCTTTTTAAAGACAGCTTCAGTCTACCCCTCCCCTCTTCCCAGGCTCCGCTCTGCTCCTGATTCTCCACATCCTCCCACCAAGCGAGGCTGCAGGACAGAATGGGGGCTGTGATCAGTCCATCCCATGTGGTTTCTGATACTCGTTTCTCCTGCAGGAGATGTTCTGACACAAGCTTCTACCAGCGTGGGTCCCTTCCGTGGGGCATAGTCCTCCCAGTGATGGACTACTCAGAGCCACAGACTTTGGGACGTGTCCCCTTCTCCAGCATGGGGTCCTTCACAGGCTGTAGATAGGATTCTTCTGCACTGTTGATCTCCAAGGCCTGTGGGGGCCCAGCCTGCCATCTCACCGTGGGCCTCGGAAGGGCTGCTCCAGTGTGTCTCCACCCCTCCTTCCTCACCAACCTCTGTGTCAGCAAGGTTGCCTCTCCTCCTGTCCCAGAGCAAAAGAACACACCCGACAGGTTTTGCCCTCAAATATGTTATCACAGAGGCGTTGACTGGCTCAGCCTTGGCCAGAGGCAGATCCAGCTGGGATCTGGGAGAGATTTTTGAAGCTTCTTACAGGAGCCACACCAGTAGCCCCCTCCCCTGATGCCAAAACCCTGCCAGACTAAAAAACAGCCAAGTATTTTCTAGGGGTCTAGTGTTTCAAATGAAATAATCTAGGATACCAGCAGGCTTTACAATGCCTTCTAGAAGCCAGTGTATCAGTTACTGATATTTTTCCCTACTCTGGAAGAATGTCGTGATGCTCATTGCTTAGATCTTACCTGATAGCTTGAGTTTGCAAGACTGACTTTTAGGACCTGTCTAAAGGCAGATAAAATTAGTTGGTCTTTTTTTTTTTTTTTCTGTTTCAATGTGCATCTGTTGAGTGACTTTGAATTCTTATAAAAAGTATGTAAAAGTATATAAAAGTACTATAAGAAATATTTTGCTTTAAAGCAATGCCCTTATGAAATGGACTTCAAATATTGATCAACAAATTTTGGTCTAATTAATGGACTTCAAATAATCCACATTACTGTTCTTGATTAATTATTAAATGATAGTCCTTAAATCACATTGCAATCACAGGCTGTAATACAAATGCTAAGGAAACTGCTGAGATTTTTAGCAACTAATATTTATCAAAGACATTCCAAGCTAAAAATACTTCTGAAACACTGAATTTTTGTTGATATGGCTGAGTACTGAACAGTATCTGACATAGCTACGATGCTACCTCTACTTTCAGACCCTTAGGTGCTAGAAATCCAGTCCAGTGAGAATGTCTGCAAAGGTAGCTGCCTATTTACTTCTGAAATTTGTTTGCCTAGGGTTGTCATGAGTTGCATGTTACTTATGCCCCTATTGTGTTAAAGTGACATATCGTATTTCATTTGTCTGTCAATATTCAGGGCTTGGTTTTGTTTTGGTGTCTTTGTTTCCCTGGGTTGTAAGCAGGAATACAGGCTGTCCACTTGTTGGAAGGCTGACAATGAGATGCTTCACAAGATGTAGCCAAAAGGGGAGAAAATGGGACATTAAACTTAAAAAGGAGTCAGGGTCTTGTGAAAGGTCCTCTTTAAAAAGCTGATTATAATGTGAATGTCCCACCCATCCACAGACCCAAGGTAAAAAAACCCCATCCACAGACCCAAGGTAAAAAAAACGTGTTATCTGGAAGCGTAATCTTGGAAGCTGTTAGAGGAAATGGGAATTTTTTGCAGTAACTCCCATAACTGTGAACACAGGACTGTGATAGGGACCACAAGGCTATAAATGCAAACCAGTGAGAGTTGGTCGCTGGTCAGTGCTACATGGACATAACACCAGCTTTAGGTACTTCTTGAACATATATGGGACACAATTACTATTGTGTAACAGACTGTTGTGGCTGCTCAAGTTTGATAGAAGAGATTGGGATGTTGTTAGATCCTATATAAGCAATTAAACCAACTAGTTTGGCAGATGGCTTAATTCGTAAATGGGTAAGCAAACTGACCACTGATGTCTTGTATTGCCATACAAGGTAAATATTATAATTAGGAGGAAAGGCATGGATTGCCTGTGTTTTGATCTGGTATTCTGCCTTTAAGTTTCAGTTATAATCTGGTTAAAAAATCCATTTCATTAAGCTGATACTGTGTTCTGTTGACCTGGCCCTTCCCCAGCCCAATGAATGTGTTAGGTTTAAAATATCTCTTTTACTGCCTCACAATAAATTTTCCGATTTGTTTCTAGTGTTTGTATAAAGCAGCAATCTAGTTGCAGTTGATCCTTCCCAACAGGATGTGCAGGAATGGATCCCTCTAGTGTCTTCCATTCCTACATGAGTAGGTATTATTGTTGTTAAAGGGAAGTGTACATCTGGTTTGTCTGTAGTTGATCTGGTACTGGGCTCTTGAGGCGTGTTTGAAATGGTGTGCACCACCATCCTTTCCTCTTTAATCACAGCACTGGGAATAAATTTGATCTGGTTTCCCCTCACATACCACATTTCCTGAACACTTCTCCTTCTGCTGCACAAAAAAACCCCCACAGATTATCTCAAACATATGCTTTGCCATAGTAGTAGGTTATGAATTTTTGAAGGACTAAGGCTGATAGCTAATCTAGTCTCATGTGCACTGTGGCACCTGTGAAGTGAGCTCTACCTGCTGTGGAGAGGGTACCCAGGAGCTCTGGCCTTCAAACTAGACTATTTGCAGGATAACATGAAGGGATAATGTTGTGGTAGCACCACAGTCACTCCCAGATAACAATCTCAACCTGCCAACAAAGTGTCTGAACAGGAAGCGAGCACCCTCAGACCAGGTCTTCCCTGCAGTTCTGCGTGTGATCCTGGACAAGTGTCTGTATCTAAGTGCTCTGAGGAATTGCCTGGTGCTGTCAGTTGTTCCCTGCCTTAGCTGGAAAAGGGAAAGGCTGGCAAAGACTTTTATCTTCTGCTCACTGCACCTGACTGTGGCTTGCTGTTGTGGTGTAACCCCAGCTGACAGCTCAGCACCACCCAGCTGCTCAGTCACTCCCTGCTCAGGTGGGATGGGGGGAGAACTGGGAGAGTAAAAGTGAGAAAACAGGTGGGTTGAGATAAAGACAGTTAAGCAGGTAAAGCAAAAGCTGCACATGCAAGCAAAGCAAAGCAAAGCAAGGAATTCCTTCACCACTTCCCACTGGCAGGCAGGTGCTCAGCCACCTCCAGGAAAGCCAGGCTCCACCACACGTAATGGTTACCTGGGGAGACTAATGCCATCACTCCAGACACCCCTCTGTTCCTTATTCTTCTGAGAAGTTTGTATTCTGAGCATGACATCATATGTTATGGGATATCCCTTTGGTCACCTGGGGGCAGCTGTCCCAGCTGTGTGCCCTCCTAACTTCTTGTGCATCCCCACCCTCCTCACAGGTGGGGTGAGAAGCAGAAAAGGCCTTGACTCTGCAAGCTCTGCTCAGCACTAACTAAAACATCCCTGCGTTATCAGCATTGCCTCCAGCACAAATCCAAAACACAGCACCATGTCAGCTACTGTGAAGAAAATTATCTGCACTCCAGCCCAAACCAACACACTTGCAAACAGTGCAAGACGGTAACAAACATTTGAGGTGAGCCACCGGGTAAAAGGACTTGAGGGGTGCTTGCCCATGCCAAGTCACACAACGCTTCTTCCTGAAGCTCTCCTTTCAAAGAAATGGAGGAGAGAATCATCAGATTAGCAAGTGTAAAATGGCCCATGGAAGGCGGTTGCATGCCCACTGATTGCCTTTCTGATGCTCGGCAGAGCACAAGTAATTTCTGACATAAGGAGCCTGCTTCAGCTGCTGCCCATCCTGGTTTTCTTCTTGCATCTCTCTCCCTCTCTAAAGATTCAGCCTCTATCATTTTTAAGTACTGAACATGTCTATCCTCTGGGAGATTACACCTCGTATCTGCTGGGACCTTCCTCTCATACAGATTTCAATGACTATTTGGTTAAATTATTTTTTGGGAGGGTATTCGCAGGCCAGGAAGTTAAACCAAAGGCTGCTCTGGATTGCTTGAGATGAACTTTAAAAGACATTCTCAGTCAGAGTTTTTACTATAAGGAAAACTGAGGAGAAAGGAGAGTCTGCTTAGGCAATGAGCTGGGTATACAGGGTTTCCTGCCCACTCCAGATGTCTGCCAGTAGTATATGTGATGTAAACAGGAAAAAAAAAAATTAGATGGTGTCAAAAACTGGCAAGCAATAGTCATATTGCTAGGGAAAAGCACCTATTGTAAAACACGAGACCAGCTAGAAGATATAAAGAAGAAAAAGAACATCCAGATTTAACAAAATGCTCAGTTTCAAATTAAAACTATGATACTGAGTATCTTGGCTTTTTAGGATTCCTAAAAATATCCCAAACCAGGTCCAAGTGGTATTAATGCATTTCTAGGCCATCAGACATAAGCTGGGCATACTTAGAGGCTTATTAATGACAATGAACAGTCGTTTCCATGCTGACATTGCCAAAACTTATTATTGTTGTCATGTCTCTGAGGTTTGTACTTGTTGTTATAACTGTTGCACATGGAAAAATAGTCTTACCTTCCATTTCTGATGGGCAAACGTGAATTTTACTGAATCTGCTTTGTTCATAGATCATTTCTCACTTTCAAATGTAAAACGTGAAGTAAATGCAAAAGTGAAGTAAATGCAAAAGTGAAGTAAATGTTCTTTGTGAAGGACTTGTCTATAGTGAATCAATTAGGCAAAGAAAAATTCATCACCAAAATAGAACCGTGGAGGTAAAGTAACAGCTTTAGCCTGTGCATGGTCTTAGTGCTATGACAAAAGCCTTGATGGGTTTTCAGAGAAAGCAAGCCATTGCAATTTCATCTTCATGAATGCTTTTGGAGCTTAAAAGGGACTTAGACTTTAAGTCTAACAATTTACTTAGAAACAACAACACACGGTGTGTGGCTTTGCATCAGTCTTGAGTGGGTTATCTGCAATCCTTCTGCCCTACATCTCACTACCAGTAGTAATCCCTTTAGATGATTACATCTGGTGTCCTCAACGGAGTTAGTCATAATTGAAAAAGTACTTCAAACGGGTTTAATTAACTGTGTGGTCATTTTATTAGCAGAGGCTCTTGTACCCTGTAACTTTGCCTTAAGTGAATTGAATTTATCACCTGTTAGGACATGCTAGTCTACATTTGTGCACATAACTGTCCGTTATTTAGGCAAAACTACAAGAATCAAAGGTTGAGCATTTTCATGCTCATGAATCTTTAATTCAGCTGTACATCTGATTACCAATCTGTGGCTGTCGTTTGAGGAAAGTGGTCTGTAAGCTGGCAAGGAGCAGTTAGCTCTTCCTAGAATTGTTTTGTTTAGCTTAACGGGAGGGAAATGTATCCTTCAGTGTGTGATGGCCTGAATCTAAATAGCTGTTATGATCCCGGGAATGGGAAACATTTATGCTAGGGCAAAATTGCACCAATTTGTTTCTCGGTAGCAGGCAGGCAGAAATGGCCATTAGCAGAGAAATATTTTTATTATCCTACACCTTTCTAATCTTTTGACTAACAATATTAATCTTTAGCTAGTGATATTTATCTGTATACCAATTATTTCAGTATTTTAATGGGAGGAGAGGGAGAGCTATTAAGGGAAAGAAGATGACCTGGTTATTCATATGGGTGGAGACACTGAGAAGATTTTGAGCTTTCTTTTCCAATAGAACTGTCTTTGGAATGGCTGTGAGGAGCTGAAAAAGCTGTAGTGTTTTCAGTAAGAGTGGGTCTAGACTTAGAGAGTGAATGAACTCTGCAGACTTGCACTTAGCACATGTGCAGGCAGAAGTTCCTAAGCAGAAATGGAGCTCATGAGCTCTCCTTGAGGTGAGTATTCCATCATGAATTTTAGATGTGTTCTGGAAACCTGCTCTCCAGGCTTTTCCTTCAGAGAAATGATTTCTTGTTAAATGCAAGCTGCACAGATTCACATTTTAATTAATTAAAAAATTAATATTATTGTCTAAACTGTACTGAACAGTGAAGTCTGGTGCACAAGCAAGTCAGTGGTACTATATTTACATGCTATGTTGTCTAGGATGAGGAGCTCTACATATTCTACTTTTTGGTGTTTGCTGTAACTTTTGTATGTTCAGACCTAGTGTCCTGGTAAAACAGGAGACCCCACGGTGTTAGAACCTGGGAAACAGGTACTGTTTCTGAGTTGTGTGCAGAGGGGGAAAAGGCTGATAACTGTGATGTCTGTTTAGCTGACTTTAACAACTCTTAGAGTAGATTGCTGTTTCACTAATGGCTGAAAAAATAAAGTATCTTTTGGCTGAAATGTAAGGATCTGAATGAAAAATACAGATTCAGAGAAGGATTATACAGTGGAATCTTTCAGTTGTGAATGTTCCTCAGCACCCTTCTCTGCCAAAACACAGTAAAGCACAAATAGGACACCCCTGCTGTGGTGCTCCTATCAAATCAGCATTGCTTTCTAAGCCACTGTATGGGGAGACCTGCACAATACAGGAAAGAAACAGCAGTATGTTTAACACTTAGAGATGGGGTGCACCTTACTGCCAGCCTCAGCGTCACCTGAGCTTTTCCACACCTGAGTTCCAGGCACAGAGTGTGGTGGGATGCTTTCTTCTCCTTCAGCTCCTTGTGAGGACTCTGCTCTCAAATTATTTCCTTGGCAGCTCTTGCCTGCTCTGTAGTAGTTATGCCAGCCATTTTCCTTGCATGGGTAAGGACTGAGGCCCTGGGTACAGGACCTGCAGCCTGAGTTGAATGAGTCTCTGTTTCAGCATGGTGAAGAAAAATGCCGTTCTTGAGTGAGAGGTGAGTGGAATTAGGGCCATGGCAGATACCAGGCTTATCCAGGAGTTTGCAATGACCACTTTGAGCTGAGCTGATGTTCCATAACTCGTAAACCCCTGGGAGCATTCCCATTTCACTTAAAGAGTTGTGCTGCTAAATTGTCATCTTTCCTCTAGGGTCATGTCCTTTGGCTGACTGACAGATGTAAGGATTTCTATCCTTGAGACATCTTCCAGCATCAAACTGCCAGCCTGATGGAGCAGAGCTGCTTTTGAACAAGCCCTGAGTGAGACTCCACTTTGGTTTATGAACTCCTGGTGCATCACACCGAGTGCAGCTCCTTGGTGCTGCTCTGGACTCATTTCTGGAGTGCTCGTTACAAGCTTTCAAGTGCTGCTGAGGTACCAGAGTGTTAACTGGCTGCTGAACTGAGAGTGCAGGCTTCTGACAGTGCACTGCTTCTTTAGCTTGCTACTTGATGATGGAAGAGCCAAAGAAACAGCTGAATCTGGTAGAAAGAGCCACTGAAGCCAGAGACTTAGCTACCAGGTTTTGTAACTGGTGTGTTTCTCAGCAGCAGTGAGATTAAGTGGATCAGCTGGTGTGCTTTGTGCCTGGTGGAAAGCAGCTTACTTAAATTAAGAGGACCAGAGAATCTGTGCCTCAGTGCAGAAAGAAGATGGGTTCTGCAGAGGACCTTGCCTACCCTCAAATCATCTTGCAATACAACAGTGGATTTTTAGTCTCAAAGGTAAGAAATAGAGCTCAGTCTTGGATAGATGTCTAAGAGTATGAGGACAGAAATATTCAAGTATTTCACTTTGAGTCCTGAATCTAAGTCTTTGCAACAAAAACCATCTTATATGAAAGTGTCCTGTCTGCTCATCTAAGCAGGAAGGAAATTTGGAAAAAAAAAAAAAAAAAAAAAAAAATAAATTTGAAAGTGACCTGACCCCTCAAGATAGACAGCATTCATTGAGATCTTTCTGACCTCTAGGGGACTTGTATGAGGAGACCTTTTCACCAAAGAGGCTTCATAAAAAAAATTTAGTTTCTTTTTTTTTTTTTTTTACCTGAGGGCTTGCTGTCTGACTGCCTCGAACATGGAAGGTTCCTTTGGTGGTGGGATTTCTTCCCTCTTCTCATTTTTGGAGTTTGAAAATCAGAGCTGACTTGAATTGCCTTTTCCCCTCCCTGTTAAACCATACAAAGAACAGGGTTTTTTAAGTATCTTCTCAAATAATTTCCTTGCCTTTCCCATGGTTTATCTGTATGGATTATGCAGAAGGCTGAGCCTGAGAGCTTCTGTGTATTACCTCTACTCTGGTGAAAGAGTCTGATACAACTTTTTTCCAAACAACATTTGATTAAGACACAAAGGTAGAACAAGTAGTTCCAGTTTCCTTCTTGTTTACTAATGTTATTTGCCTTTCTGTGTGTGTAAGCACATGGCCATACAATTATAATATCCAGTGCAGTGGAAATTTTTTTCTGCGTTTACTATTTAGTTGCCTTTCCTATTGTCCCTTGCTACTCCTCTAGCCAACGAGTTAATGGAAAGGATGCTCTTTGGGCTGTGCAAATACTGCTGCATCCTAAGGCTCTGAAAGGCAGAGCTGACAGTAAGGAGAGGTAAAGTGGATAATGAAAAATATTTTTTCTTGGTGAGAAAGAGGAGTGCTCAGTGCTTTCCAAGTTAACACTGGTTCTATGTTTTTGAGAAACTATCTCAACTATGGTTAAGCCATGTTCTTACTAATGCTAAAATGAAATTCCCATGGACTTCATCAAACCATTGTGAATATAGGCAGTTAATTGAATTGATGCTTTTGTTACTGTTTTAGGAGTATTTCTGTGGCCAGAGACCAGCACACAATCTTGCCTCTGTGCTTTCCAGGCAAAAAAAGCAAGAGAGACTGTGAGAATGTGCTCTGGAACTAAGGAAGAGGCAGTGACATTCACACTCAAAACCTGGTCTCTAAATGTGGACTTTTGTGAGCCAAAACCATTGGCTTTCTTCACCAGAAAAGAAGAAATGAAAAAAGGTGCACTGCAAGCACTGTGTGGTACTCTTGGTGTTCAAAGAAACTTCAGTTTAATCATTGAACTTGTTTATATGAAATATGATTTTATATGGAAAAAAAAAGCAAACAACATTATGTGTATATTTTCTCCAACACATCAGCTTTAGAAATCCTGTAGGTTTTGGTGCTTTCACCTGATCCCTCGCTCTTGCCATTCCTTATCCCCAGGTTATGTTCACTGCCTGTGAGCTGGGGGTGTTTGATCTCCTGCTGGAGTCAGGAGAGCCTCTCTCTGCAGGTGCCATTGCTGCACGCTTGGGTACCAGCACCACAGGGATGGAAAGACTGCTGGATGCATGCGTGGGATTAAAGCTCTTGGCAGTAGAGCTGGGACAAGAAGGAGGTAAGAAAGGCATAAGAAGGAGAATAAGCTAAAAGACTTAAGCCTCTGATGGTTTTGTGAGTGAGGCAAGGTGTGTGGGGAGAAGTGATATCTAGTGTTAGGCCAGGCACTGTAGCCAAAAGGAGGGGAGAATTGCTTGGGAACACTATCCCCTCTTCAGCTGAAAGAGATGCAGCAAATATCAGCATGATTAAAGGTGTAAAGTAAAACCCAGGTGAAGGGCTCTATATCCCTAAACTTCTTTGTGCAAGAGCCTCGGGTGACCTTGGGGAAGATATTCAGACTCTCTTCAGAGCCAGTCTCAGGAAAACTGTGAGATGTGGGCATGATTTTAAACATTAAAAGGAAATGCCAGAATAGCATCTGTGTGCAACAGCATGGTTTAAAACCACTTTCTGTTCTTCTCTAGAGTTTTACCACCATGTGAAGTATTTTGTTAGACTGCTAATCTAAACTGAGTGGTGATGTAGATTTGCCCTTGCATCAGAGATGTTTGGCCTATGTGGTCAGAAGGGATCTGTGGTCATCAGACAGAAGGTCAGGACTAGCCAGAGCAAGTTGTGTCTACTGCTCTGTCTTGTGGTAGAATCACAGAATGTCTGGGCTGGAAGGGACCTCCAAAGGTCATCTACTCCAATCTCCCCACAATAAACAGGGACATCTCCAACTAGATCAAGCTACTCAAAGCTTTATCTAGCCTGACCCTGAATGCCTTCAGGGATGGGCCCTCCACCACCTGTCTAAGCAACCTATTCCAGTGGTCTATCACCCTCATACTGAAGAACTTTTTCTTAATGTGTACCCTAAAACTACCTTTTTTTAGCTTAAAGCCATTACCCCTCATCCTGTCACTACAAACCCTTGTGAACAGTCCCTCCCCTGCTTTCTTGTAGGCCCCTCTCAGGTACACTATAAGGTCTCCCTGGAGCCCCCTCTTCTGCAGGCTGCACAACCCCAACTCCCTCAGCCTGTCCTCACAGCAGAGCTGCTCCAGCCCTCTGATCATTTTTGTGGCTCTCTGCTGAACATGCTCCAACAGCTCCATGTCCTTCTTGTGCTGGGGGCTCCAGAGCTGGACACAGGACTCCAGGTGGGGTCTCACCAGGGCAGAGCAGAGCAGCAGGATCACCTCTCTCCATCTGCTGGCCATGCTGCTTTTAGTGCAGCCCAGGATGTGATTTGTGGATGTGGGCTGCTGCTGCACATTGGTGGCTCATGTCCAGCTTCTCATTGACTAGTACCTCCAAGTCTTTTTCCCATGGACTGCTTTCTAATGTGTCCTCTCAGTGTTACCTTGCCCTGATTTAGGGATTACAGTAGCTACCCAGTGAGTTTAGGGAGAGCAGGACTATCTTTTATATCCCTTTTGTATGCCAGTGCCATGGGGGAGTGATGCCACTGCAGGTGTATTGGAGGAAGTGGGGGAGATTTCTGTGAGTCCTTTGGGCAATTGTCTGTCTGCAGAGAGTCCTGCCCTAGTGAACTGAGAGAGGGTAGATGTCATTGGCAAGCTGTTTTGGGGACTTGTCTCATACTTGCTGACCTTGTTGACTGGAAAAAAGGCTTGTCCACAAGGGCTTCTCATTTAAAAACAAAATCAAAACCAAAAACTTGCTCTGATAGCAGGAGCCTATAGGTAAATGATGACACTTGTAAGGGATTCCTTGTGCAGGTAGATAGTGTTTACTTGCATTGAATGGGGCAACACACCTTTCAGCAGCACTCACCCACTGCTCATTGCAGTTGAAGGATTGATTGTAGAAGCAATGTGGTTGTGTCAGACATCTTTCTGGTGATAAATGGCATGCTGTACAACAGGCTTGGCGAGGTGGCATATCATGGATGTTAATAAATACACATATTTCCCCTTTAGCCCTCTACAGAAACACAGAAATTTCCAACATCTACCTTACAAAATCAAGTCCCAAGTCTCAGTATCATATTATGATGTATTACTCCAATACAGTCTACCTGTGCTGGCACTACCTGGCTGATGCTGTGAGGTAAGGAGGAGTGTTGTACACTGTCTGTTGCAGGCCACTTTGTGTCATCTCTATGGCTAATCTGAGCGGTATGTACCTGAGGAAGGGCCCAAAAAAACCCCGAAACCAACAGGTCATTTAATCTGTTTACACAGCCAATACCTGCTCTTTTTTTTTTTTTTTCTTGTTTTCCATTTGTGTATGTTCTTGTTTTTCTTTTCCTTCTGATGGTAGACATGATCTAGGAATCAATTTTCCATGTGTTTGACCTTCAGGAAAGCTCTTGATCATTACAGTGCTTCTTACTTCAGGAGGCATCAACACAGTAAATGATGAGGAATGATGGCTAAGGATAGTTCTGTTACAGAGGTGTGTAGGAGTAGTTTAATATGGGGCTGGGGGCTTGCTTGTTCCAGTCTGTGAAACTGATGATCAAACACAGTGTATATTTGATTGTACCAATCTCATACCTTTACTTGAGATCTGTTCCCATAAATCATAGAATCACAGAATGGTTTGAGTTGGAAGGGACCTTAAAGATCATCTAGTTCCAACTCCCTTGCCATGGGCAGGGACACCTTCCAGTAGACCAGGCTGTTCAGAGCTCCAGCCAGCCTGGTGTTGAAAAGAGCTTGTCCTTATTGTGAAAGGTTGAGAAATGTATCAGTGTATTTTGGCGAGGCAAATGAGGGTGCCTTTACAGCCCTTACAATCAGGCTGGCATATGTTCTGTACAAAGCTGAGCACCTTCCACAATGATGAACTAGCTGAAACTATAGTACTGAGGTGTGCTGGGGTAAAAGAAAAAGATGTCTACACTCATATGCTTTTTTTGTTGCTGTTTTAGAGAAGGAAGAAACCAGTATGAAAAAGCTTTTGGCATTTCATCTAAAGACCCTTTTGGAGCAATGTACAGGTATTCTTTAGTGTATTTATAGAAATGTTCTTCTTATAGTAGATATAATTCATGTTTTTGATTATGGCTCAGGACAATTAAATAGGATGATGTAAGAATCCCACTCATCTGAACCATCATGCAGTGTTTTCCTTTCTCAACAATGTCCATTACTGGGACACTGTCTGATATTTCTAATAGAAATACTTAATTCCCTGTGCTAAAAAATTCATCAGAAGTGTCTGGCAAAGAGGCAGTGGTAGTTGAAGGAAAAAAACAAATCCCTTGGAAGTCTGAGAATTAGCAATGTAACACAGTTTGACTTCACTAGTCTTCATTCCCTGTTTAAATGGATGAATGCATAGCTGTATCCTTCTGCTACAGTAGGGCTCAGGGTAGGTTTATATGGAAAGAGAATGTATTCTGTGTCAATAAAAACAGAGATTAGTGTTTATACTGAAATTTGAAACAACAGTTATATAAGAGGAATCACCAGGGATCTCATAAGTTATCTTTTCTATGTGCTGTGTCCATTTGCATTACTAGATCAGAAGAAGAAATGCTGAAATTCATGGCTGGCCAGAACTCAGTATGGAGTATATGTGGCAGAGATGTTCTTGCTGCATTTGACCTTTCCTCTTTCACGAAGATCTATGACCTAGGAGGTGAGCATCAATAGATCTTTAACTAGCCTCTGAAAAGAAAAAAACTCCTGTGTTATATGATTGGTACAGCAATGGGAAGCAGGATCTATCTCAGCAACAAAGAGAGATTAGGCTGGGTTAAAAACAGAAATGTGAGAGCATTAGGAAGCTGAATGTTTTTCTCTACAGTCTCATTTGTTTGAGTGGCTGATCCCCTTGTGTATGCAGCAGCTCTGGCATATTTTCTTGCCTTGCTTGACAAGATCTTCTGGTGCCAGACTCCTTCCTTCCTCCTCTTCAGTCAGTGTCACTGAGATATTGTCTGCAGTGCCCCACTGTCCCAGTCCTGCTGAGCACTGCCAGGCAGCGCTGCCAGGGCTGAGGTGCTGGAGCGGGTCCAAAGAAGGGTGATGAAGCTGGTGAATGGTCTAGAAAACAAGTCTTATGAGCAGCAGCTGAAGGTTGTTGAGCTTTGAGAAAGGAGGCTCAGGGGAGACTTCATCACTCTCTACAACTACCTGACAGGAGGCTATAGCGAGGTGCGTGTTGATCTTTTCTCCTGAGTAACAAGAGATAGGACAAGAGGAAATAGCCTCAAACTGTGACAAGGAAGGTTTAGATTGGATATTAGGAAAAATTTATTTGCTGAAAGGATTGTGAGACACTGGAATAGGCTGCTCAAGGAAGTGGTGGAGTCACCATCCCTGGAGGTATTTAAAAGACATGTAGATGTGGTGCTGAGGGACAAGGTTAAGTGGTGACCTGGTAGTGCTGGGTTGACAGTTGGACTTGATGATCTGAAGGGTCTCTTCCAACCAAAACATTTCTGTTATTCATGGGATGGGTCAGACTCTCTTGTGGTCTCTGTCACTTCTTCCCTAGCTCCTGGTTTAGCAGCTTTATTTTTTGTTTTCCAGCATCCGCAGCTGGGTCTGGCTGAGGGGCTGTGTAAGAGCTGGGGCTGACCCCAGAGCCTGGGTGCTGGGGAACCTGGAGCCTCCTGCAGAGCAAAGGCAAACTGTGGCCTCTCCTGTCCCTCTTCCTCCCTTTCAGCAACACACGGCCAATTTTGCGTTCTTGTACCTTGCCAGTGTCCACAGGACTGCGTGCCTCTGGCGTGCACTGCCAGTCTCTCTTCATGGGGTTGTTGCTGAACAGGTCGGGTTTGTGTCAGTGCTGACTTTCTTTTGCTTTTGTCAAAGGAGGTGGAGGAGCTTTGGCCCAGGAGTGTGTTTCTTTGTACCCAAATTCTACAGTCACAATTTACGACCTGCCGAAAGTCGTGCAAGTGGCCAGAGAGCGATTTGTTCCCGCTGAGGAGCGCCGGATCGCTTTCCACGCGGGTAGGTGCAGAGAGCAGCGCCGTGGCGCCACAGCTGCTGCTCCCGAGCCCCTCCTCGCTGCTCACAGGGGCCATACTGGCACCACACTGCCACCTGGGGTCTCCAGCTGCCCCTGGTGTGGGCGGAGGGTCCCACGCTGCAGCCTCCACAGCCTGAGTCTGCAGTTCATTGCTACCATAGTGCTGTCCCAGTTGTGCAATCTGCTACCTTCTATCAGAGGTTTGACCCAGTCATCTAGCAGCCCAGAAGCTGTTTATTCCTCTACAGAACTATTTGATTTCTTCAGAACAAGAGTAATTTAAAAAAAAAATAAATCCTGACATTTTGAAAAACTGCCATGCCGTGTTTTAAATCCTCCTAACCCTCCCTTTTCTCCTGTGCAGAGCTCCTGGCAGATGTGCAGGGTGACAGGCCTTCTCTGAGCAAGGGCTTTTCCTTCTCTGGTCATGACTGGGTGACTTTCAAGTCCTAAAATATTTCAGGCTTTGAATGTGGGTGAGCTAGCCCATATTCTTTTTGGCCAGGCTATACATCTTGTGTGATCTTTGTAACATATATAGTGAAAATGGGGGTAGGGAGATCTAATTTTTAATGTAAAAAGCCTTCCAAGTATTGGAATGGCTTAGTATTGCTTGAAGCTCAAAAAGAGGAAAGTCTTGAGGAAGGAAGAGAGTATACTACACCAGGAGCTGAACAAAAGGCCTGATGATGAAGCTAGTGCTAGGAGGTAAGAGATGTGTATTTTTCCTTATGGATCTGTGATGTAGCTTTGTGGTTACTGGAGGTGTTTGAAAGTTTGCTTAAATAAGGGAAAATTCTTTCCTTTTTTTTCATGACAGAAACCATGAGAAACTCTCCTCTTAATGCTTTATGAATCTGAGTTTCTGTCACTAGAGAAAATTTAGACTCAAATGCTTTCCTGTACACCAAAGGTTGTTTCAGATGAGCTGCTGCTTTGAAACATTTCAGACTCTCTTGAGACTGAACAAGAACAAAATCCCCTATGCAGTGCCACAGAGAACTTTTACTTGGTAACTCTCTTGTCTGATGTGGGCGATGGAAGTGGTAAGCCCAGGGTCTTTAGAACTGAGCAGAACTGAAAATATTTGCTTAACTCAGCCCTCTGTGTTTTGAGGGTTTTATATAATACATGTATTCTTGCTTTGCAGGAGACTTCTTTAACGATTCAATTCCAGAAGCTGAACTGTATATTTTATCCAAGATACTGCACGACTGGGACGACGATAAGTGCAGGCAACTGCTGGCCAAAGTCTACAAGGCTTGCAAACCTGGTAGGTGTGAGTGCTTAAAGACTGAGAGACCATGACCTCTCAGTAACATGAAGAACACCGGTTTCCATGCTCAATTTAGGTGGCAGAATTTCGGTACAGAGGTTTCTTTGTTTAATCTTTTGCTTTCCTAAGCCAGGTGGGGACATCTGAACAAAAGAGAGCCTGGTCTGTAACTTCTCCTCATCTGGCTCCCAGTTTTAGTGTCCATCTCTACAGGGATTCCTCTTTCAAAGTACTTAGGAATAACGATTGAAGATTTTGGGTATTGTTTAGGTTGACACATACACCTAAGTACAAATCCCATTAAGCACCACATTGAACCCTGGGAGCTTGGAAAAAAAATTGCCGGCAGAGCCAAGTTCTCAGGAAAATCAGTACACGCTCCTGTGGGTTTCAGCTGGGGGAAATTGGAAATTTCTATTCTAGCCATAGCATTCACTTCAGCCCTGCTACATCAGTATCTAGGTAGCCAGGCAGAGGAAGGCTCTGATGCTTTTGCTCTTTCATTGTTCTCTATGTTTCTGATATATGACTTCACATAGAGGCTGCTTCTTCCTGAGACTAAAGGTTAGGATCAGTCCTAGTAAGCCAGCTGAAAAATCTTTTGTTTTCTCAGAGCTCTGTGTGTGTTCTTTCTCTTTCTTCAAGCAGATGGTGGAGTGCTGCTGGTTGAATCACTTCTGAACGAAGATAAAAGTGGGCCTGTAGAAACTCAACTCTATTCGATGAGTATGTTGGTCCAGCCAGAAGGAAAAGAGCGAACAGCAGCAGAGTACAGCCAGCTCCTTGAGGCAGCTGGCTTCAGAGAAATTCAGGTCAGGAGGACTGGAAAGCTCTATGATGCTGTTTTAGGAAGGAAATAATAGTACCTCTTTTTGTACTGAATGAGACAGAATAAGTGGGGAAATGTTATCTTCTTAGAGAGGAATCATCAATTTAGCTTTTAGTTAGGTAGCCAACATTTTGTAGGCTAATCACTAATGATATAGCATAAGCATGCATGGCTTCAAGCCTGCCAGGCTGACTAGTGCTTGCCTTTGGATCTGAATGGGAAAGAAAGAAATCAACGCTGGTTCCACAAGAAAAGAAAACCACAAAAGAAATGTGCAATGTGTCCGCTTCATAGTTTTTCATTCTTTCCAGTATTAACACTGTCTCTGACAAATGCAAAGCTGAATTTGTGCTTGAATTCCTGCAAAATAAAACTGATCCCTGTATTGATCTCTGTTATAGGAATTATTATTCCCAGGGAATTGATACAGTATGAACAGATAAAATTACATCTCCTTGTGGCTGATCTTTTCAGAGTTCTAGAAATCCTGTCTGAGCCTTGGGGATTTAGGCATAACAAATAATATTATTTTTTAATGTCATCTAGATTTTGATACAAGTTACAGAAGGCGTTTGTAGCTTGGTGACAGGCTGAAGCCCAGGAATGCTCTGTACAGGGCAGGCCTTGAGATGACAGCTGAGAGGGAGAATGTCATGGCCAAGTAATTTAGTTACACATTAGGGAAGTCCTTATTACATGCCTCCTGCTATTTATTTAAATCATTTGACCAAGTACAACCTGCCATAACCCACCCTGTTCTTGGAAGCAGAATTACAGCTTACTGGAGTGAGAAACATTTCAAGAAGGCACCAGAAAGTCACTCTCTGCAGTTGTGCCTTGAACACTAATTGCATGTGCACACTAAACTGGATGGTAGAGGAGCCTGAGCTAATAGCCATCTACTGCAGCCTTCTGGTCCTTTGATTGTTGGAGGAGCATAGAGAGAAAGTAGCCTCAGCAGGGAAAAGTTGACTTTTTGTCATGTTTAGTGATATCAAAAAACAAATCACAAGGCCATAATGGCCCTTCTGACCCTTGAAAGTAACAGGGCCCAGTTTATGAGCCAGCATGGAGGGTATGTGTAGTGGCTTTATGCCTGTGTAGGTTCTCACCCCATAGATATCAACAGGCTATTACAGGTCTAGGGGCAAGTGTGTTTGGAGAGCTCCCCCATAAGCTGTATTCACAGTGCAGTGTTCCCTACCTGAGAGTGATGTGACATGAAGGTGACTTTGCCAGGAGCTGCAGCCTGTGAGTAATGTGTTCTGAATGCTGGCTCACTTTCCAGCCAAAGTGAGGTGTTACATCCTGCAGCAGCCAGGCACGAACACAAATAATGACATGAGGCTGACCAGGCTCTTGTTTATTTGCCACACAATCCCCCCACAAAAAAAAACGTTTGGAGAAATGATTTTGGTTCTTTGATTGTACCAAGCACCCAATGAACTATGCTGAAAAAAAAAAAAAAAAACCAAAAAGAAAACAAAACAAAAAACCAACAACAAAACAAAACCACAAAAACTCCTGCCTGGACTTTTTCTGATACACATTTTTGCCCCCTAAAGATTTCATGCCCGTGGACTGCTGGTTGCTCATGTGGCTGCACTGTTTCCTGAGCCAGTAGACAGGTCAGCTGTGGTCAGCATGCTGCAGCTGCATGTATAAACTGACACATCACATAACCTTAAACTGTCAGAGGAATCCTGTCTCTGCTAATGTCAGTGGTAATTCTGCCCTGGACATAGAAGAGCAACTTGATCAGGCTGTTTTGGCTTGTCAAAACAAATTCCTTAAACACAGAACTTCTGCACCGAGTTGATTCACACGTGCCTTGCACGTCATTCACTTACCAGTGAGAGGCTTTGGCACAGCTTGGACTGGTAAGATGCACACCTGCTTCCAGCAGGCCTCTTAGCTGTATGAAGGTTCAGAGATGCTGGGTCTTTAAAGAACAGAACTGACACATGATTACCTGGAATACAGATGGAAGTGAATGAAGTGCAGAATGGTGATTGCAGAATTTGAAGATCATGGATATTTAAATTACTTTTAAGCATAGACACCAGCACAGGTTCACAGTGTGCTTTCACTGCCTGAGCAAAGCAGAGCCTCCAGCTGGCCACACCTTCAGCTGCTCATTCTTTGTCTGCTAATTGGGATTTGAGCATCCAGCTTCTGGGGGGATGCTAAAGCATTCTTGGCTACTCTCTTGCTCTAGGTGACCAAGGAAATACTGGAGTATGCTTAAGGAAGATACTAAAACTCTATATTCACATTCATAGACCAGATCTTTGAAACCACAAAATAATGTAATAAGAGGACTTTTACTGTTTCCATTAGACTATGTTTATTTATCTATTCAATTCTGATTTTCCTATTCTTGTTTACCCTCCTGCCCTTTCTTCCACAGCGTGTTTAACCTCCCTTCCTTCAGAGCCTGTCTTTTTTCCCACGTACCTTAGACCATTGTCCATCCTTTATTCCTTCTTGACTCAAAGAGAGAAGGTTGATCTGTGAGCACAGAAAAGTCAGTTCCAGAGTTAAAGAATAAGCCCAGAGTGCTCTGAGCTTTAGACTTACCTTGACAAAACAGAGGCAGAGCTGGTCTCATCAGAGCCTCTTCCTTTTTTATTTTTCCCTTTTTTTTTTTTTCCCTAAATGACAAACACTGTGGAGAAGACATGAAACAGATGCTTTTATGTACTCAGGCAAATTAAAACCCTGTTTGCTTTATGGTTTCCATGCTCCAACAGACATTTCTGATGATGATTTGTTATATGTGGTGTCTTTCATCTGTGTTATGGTTATCATTGGATATTTTAATGTTCTAAAAAAGCTTGTATAGGAACAAAGCAGTAAGGTGGCAGTTTCCAAGTTACTTGTGTTTTGGGTAATGAAAGCAGTTCCCAAGTTCAGGCCCTTCCATGGTGCTGGGGTGAGAGATTTCCCTTTGATGCAGATAGTTCTTGCCAACAGTTCCTTCCCCCTCTCATGGAGGTTTTAGCCATACAGGCTGAGATAAATTTTCTAGCTCCCCATATGACTTAAGAGTAATGGAGCCTACCTAATACCCTGGCTGTAGCTGGGGTAAATCAGCCAAGAGCAGAAGAAGAATACATCAGGCAGAAACACACCAGGCAGGAACTTTAGTCCGTGAGCTGAGACTGGCTGTGCCTAGCTGGGCTGGGGGATATATAAAAGAGCAGAGGGCAGGAGCCTCAATGACAGTCATTGGTCATTGAAAAAGCACAACCTTGAGCCCTGGAAACAAACTGCTTCAAATATAATAAACAAAAGGAACAGTACCTAGGCAAGAAAAAACAGTGGAGGAGCAGAGTAAGAAACCCTGTCTAGAAAAACAACAGGCTGATATGCTACTGGATCAGACTGAAGCTGAGGGCTGAGTGCTCCCTAGAAACATCTCACCAAAGGAGACCTCAGATGGAGAGGAGAAGGGTGAGGAATTGTCACAGTGGGAGCTGAGGTTGTAGAAGCAGGGCAGGATAGTGAAAACTAGGCTTATGTCCACAGGCTTCCTGCTGGCTCCAGGATCCAGCTCTCTCTCATTGCACTTGCCTGCTCCTAGGGCCTTCTTGAGGGACCTGGGACCTGCCCACCAGTTGTCCTGGACTGTGTGCTGCATTGTGTGTCTGTGTTTCCTCATGAATTCCGTGTGTTTCTCCTCTCTAATGCTTTCTCTCCTCAAAGAAAGCTTATTGCAACCCAGCTTAGTTTTGGGCAAAAGCAACATTTTGAATGAAGCTCCAGCAGGATAACGGAGAATGTTCTACCCTCTGTGTGTGGGTTCTCCACTGTTCTCCACTGGGTTCTGGGAGGAGGAATGTGTGTGTGAGGTGAAAGAGAGAGGCAGTGGGGGCTGATTTCTGCATCTTCAGTGAGGAAGGTCCAAAACAAATGGCTTAATAAAATAACTGTTTTAATAACACAGAATAAGAAGAGGAATATAGATAGCAAGTAAAACTTAACGTCCTTTCAGATGCCAGACACCCATGTTTGTGCAGCATTGGATAAAGCCTGGCTTATTTTCACACAGTGCATAGTACAAATCCTGTCCATGGAGGGAAGCACCTCATTTTGGGTCATTTGAGTTGTTATGTAATTTTCTTAGAAGAAAAAAGCACCTTCTCATGAGAACTGTTGCTGCACTTAGATAAAGGCAAGGCCATGCAGGTGGTGTAAATTGCTGCCACCGGGTGGGAGCTGCTGCAGGATCCTCTGCTGTGCTGAGCTGCCTGGACTCATCCTACAGCTGAGGGGTGTGAGCAACACAGCGTGGGGCTGAAGACCACCCTGGACATGTAGCACAGTGCAGCATGAGCATGCATCTGCTCAGCTTAGCTGTGACATGGGTCACTACTTCCTAAACATGCCACTGGGTCCCAGTCAGGATCAATTCATTCTACCCCTTGATACACATACAGCTTACCTTTCCCAAGGTTATAACAAGATACAGATTACGTTACCAGCATACAGGATTCTCAAGCCCTAAAAGTGAGGCCCAGTAGATCAGACCTGGCCTTCCAGGACCACTGACTCCTTGAGCACAATGTCTTCTGCAAGGCTGCCAGTGGAGCGGCTTCCAGAAGGTCAGTGTGTTTCTGAAAAACTGAGTATTCTACACCTTGCAGCCTCTGAAAATGTGCAGTATCTGCATCCAGGTTTGCTGAAAGCAATTTGATTGTAACACACTCCTTAAAATAGGAAATATGTCCGTGTGTTGTGTATTAGTGCAATCAGACTGTCAGGAGCTGACTAAAAGCACATAAAACTCAGTACTTCCAACATCTCAGGGTGGGTTTTGAGAATGACTTAGGGTTCATGTTGTTAGAGCAGTACATATTTAGTCTTTGCTCTGTGCCATATCTTGTAGCTTTAAAACAGGTAAAGCTTTTTAAAATGGAATACAATCTTCAGTCAATAAACCTTTGGTGTGGTAAATGAAGCAGTGCCAGTAGCTCATGTTGCTGATTTCTTCTTTCAGAATTTATAGTACAAAAAGAAGACTACAATTCCAGGCTGTGATATGAATGCTAAGGATGCCAAAATGTGACAAAACTGTTTTCCTCTTAATGCTTATTTAAAACATAAAAAAAAAAAAAATCTCGTATGGAAACACTGAAATTGGTAGGATTTAAATTTTAGTTGGAGCCTACATAATCTAATTCTATTATACAAGCATTTGTTTCAGGCCTTTAGCTGTCAGAAGTGGCTTTCCACAGCCTTGGACACCAAAGCAGGCTAAACAGGCAGTAGAAGTGATAGTGTTTATATGTGTAGGAGTAAATGTCAAGGCTGCAGCATTACAGCTCCTGAGAGCACGGCTGTTTAGTTGCCAAGAAGGAGTAATTTGTGTGCAGGGAGGGTGCAAAGAGGATGGAGCCAGGCTTTTTTCAGTGGTGGCTGGTGACAGGACCAGAGGCAACGGGCACAAACTGAAATACAGGAGGTTCCCTCTGAACATCAGAAAAGACTTTTTTACTGTGAGGGTGACTGGGGTCTATTTTTACTGTTACCTAAGCTAGTCACATATGCCCTGTGACAGCTGCAAGATGAACTCTACCCGTTCTGGGTGGGATGCTCAGGAGTGCTATCTTTGAAACCAGGCTATTTGTAGTACAATATGAAGGGATAAGGGTGTGGTAGCATCATAGCTACCCTTACTAGTGATCTCCATCTGCCAGCCAAGTGCCTAATCAAGGATTTTCCACTCTCAGACTAGGTCTTCCCTGAAGTTTTGTGGATGCCCACTGTTATGTAGAAGTTAGCGGCCCCATGAATCGCCTGGTAAAAGACAGTGCTAGTGATGTCCATTGCTTCTTACTTTAACTGGTAAAAGACAGAGACTTAGAGAGAAGGTATAAACTTTTTTTTTTTTTTTTTTCCCCATAGAGCTGTCTTTGAATGTAACAAATCAAAAAATCTGTAACATGTTCACTGAGAGCAGATCTAGATTTCAGCAAGTGAATGAGCTCTGCAGAATCACACAGTGCATGTGCAGGCTGAAGTTCTTACATAGACACTGAGCCCATTGCACTCTCCTTGTGGTGAGGATAGCATGAGAAGATGTCCATGAAGGAGGCAGCTCTGGTCTTGAAACCTGTTGTCCAGGCTTTTCCTTCAAAGAAAGCAAGTCTTGTGAAATGTGAGCTGCACAGATTCCAGGCTATGTTGTCCAGGATATGGAACTCTATGTGTTTCTACAGTTCGAGGTTTGCTTTCACTTCTGTATGGTCAGACCTAGTTAGTACTCTGGTAGCACAGGAGTCCTGTGTGGTGTTAGAACCTGGGAAACAGGCACTGATTCTGAATTGTATATATTAGGATATTTTGACTGTTAAGGACATGTGGATACCCATAATGTAAGGGTGCTTGAGTTTTGAGGTAGCTGGTTAAGAGCCATCCAGCCTAACAGACAAAGGCAAGAGGCACCAGCAGTAAAAAAGCACCCCTAGGTACCCAAATGCTAGCAAACAGGAATTGAGGAGAATGGTCCCAAACATCAAAACTCCCTGGCCGCTCAGTGGGGGACCACTGCAGCATGACCTCAAAGCCACAAAAGGTTCATCTAGGTCTTTGAAGCTGAGAAGAAAGACATAAGATTATCAGGGCTTATGAGAGAGAACAAACATCACAGGAAATTAAAGTGAGCTTGTGGGAACCATTGTGGAAATCTCAACTGTGATGGTTGTGGGAAAATTATTGTCTTTAGAGAAAGGGAAAGGGAGGAATAAAGGTGGGTAGGGGAAGAAAAAGCCTGGAGAAATGGAAATGGGGTGAACTAAAATATATTGGTCATGTTTTCCAAGCTGCTGGTCAGCATGTCTGTCTGGCCAAGCCATATGTCTAATCGATACAGATTGTCTTTTCTTATTAAACTCTATCCCTTGCTATCTTCTGTTTCTTTTTACAAAGCCCAGCATCAAACTGCCAGCCTGATGGAGCAGAGCTGCTTTTGAACAAGCCCTGAGTGAGACTCCACTTTGGTTTATGAACTCCTGGTGCATCACACCGAGTGCAGCTCCTTGGTGCTGCTCTGGACTCATTTCTGGAGTGCTCGTTACAAGCTTTCAAGTGCTGCTGAGGTACCAGAGTGTTAACTGGCTGCTGAACTGAGGGTGCAGGCTTCTGACAGTGCACTGCTTCTTTAGCTTGCTACTTGATGATGGAAGAGCCAAAGAAACAGCTGAATCTGGTAGAAAGAGCCACTGAAGCCAGAGACTTAGCTACCAGGTTTTGTAACTGGTGTGTTTCTCAGCAGCAGTGAGATTAAGTGGATCAGCTGGTGTGCTTTGTGCCTGGTGGAAAGCAGCTTACTTAAATTAAGAGGACCAGAGAATCTGTGCCTCAGTGCAGAAAGAAGATGGGTTCTGCAGAGGACCTTGCCTACCCTCAAATCATCTTGCAATACAACAGTGGATTTTTAGTCTCAAAGGTAAGAAATAGAGCTCAGTCTTGGATAGATGTCTAGGACTGGAATGTTCAAGGGCATCACAATGTCTTTGAGAAGAAAACAGTTCATAATAAAGCATCCTAATACTACCCTGACTTCAATCTTGGAATAGGCATGATGAAAGTTTAAATGAAAAAAAAAAACAAAAACCAAAACCACCCTAAGGTAGACCTGGCCCTCAAGACTGACCTACCATTTCTTGAGGCATGCCTGACCTTTGAAGGATTGAATGAGTAGACTGTATCTCTGCATGAAGTCCTAAAACCACAGGGTTTTTATAGCTGAAGGCTTGCTGACTGATTGGCTTGAATGTGGAAGCTTCCTTTGGTAGTGGGATTTCTTCCTAATTTTAATTTTTGGAGATTGAGAATCAGAGAACTGACTTGTTTTTTTCTCCCCCTGTCATACCATGCAAAGAGCAGGATTTTTCAAATATCTTCTTCCTTTCCCACATTTATCATGCAGCAGGCTGAGTTTGATAACATCTATATATTATATCACTTCAGATGGAAGGGGCCATGAATACAGAGTGTGTTTTAATGACTCTCTTCCAGACAGCATATCATTAAGGCATTTTCAATTTCCTTAATGTTTGCTGATGCTGTTTTCCTGTATGTATGTGCTTTTGCATAATATTCCTCTATTCAATTTCAGTTTTAATTTTCCTCATTTACAATCTATGGCACTTTCAAAATTCACATTCATGTCACATTTTTGAGAAGAAATCTCGACCATGTTCTTACAGTAGGTAAAAGTCTTCCTTCTCATAGATGTTACCAAATTATTTGTGAACACTGCTAAATTAGGTTGCTGATGATACTAAATTAGGAGGAACTATTGGTTTCCTTGAAGGTGGCAAGGCCTTACATAGAGATTTGATAGATAAGGGCACTTATCTAACTAAACTACTTAAAATTAAACTAATGCTAAAATGCTGAAATGCTGAAATTTATGTCTGTCCAGAACTCAATGTGGGTTAATTGTGGTAGAGATGTTCTTGCTGCATTTGACCTTTCCCTTTTCAGGAGGATCTGTGATCTAGGAGGTACGGGTCAGAAGATCTTTAACAAATCTTGGAACCGTCTTCTTTTACAAGCTCTGAAAAGATAACTGACTGCTGTGTTATATGACAAGTACAGCATCTTGTTGGCAATAAAGGGAGCATTTTATTGTCTTGGTTGGGTTAAAAACAGAAATGTGAGAGTGGTGGGAACATTAGGGAGCTTGATGTTTTTCTCTACAGAGTCTCATTTGTGTGAGTAGCAGCTTATCCCCCTGTGTAGGTGGCAGGTTTGGCATGTTTCCGTGC
>NW_008585987.1:62465-78587 GCF_000691845.1 Merops nubicus | reverse complement strand
TCTTTCCCTCCTCCCCTTCAATCAGTGCCACTAGGCTGGGAGCCTGTCTGCAGCCCCATCACTGCTGAATGTTTACAGGATTGATGGAGCCATCAGGCTCCCTGTGGGCTCCATCACGGCTTCCCCAGCGCCTGGTTCAGTGGCTCTGTTTTTCCTTCCCTGTCTTTCTAACTGTGGAAGGATGAAGCCAAGGAAGTCTAGTCTGCAGTGTACCCTTGCATGCCATAAATTCCAAAGTCATGATTCCCAGTGTTTTGTTCCCAGAGGTCACTGAGAGTGTCACCATTATGCTAGAGGTGATGTAGTTCACTTAACTTTCATTAGCCTTTCTCTTTCCTCTCATTAACTCTGTGTGCATGTCTGGCTGCCAGGTCTCCCTGTGCACATCTGCTGAAGCTCAGAGTTCTCCGAGGGAACAGACCCTTTTTTTTTAGCAGCCATCCTTTTGAATTTATGTTTCTCAAGACAATAAAACATAACTGAGTGGTTATCTAATGTCTCTACCAATGCTAATACCTACTGTATGAGACAGTTATATGACCTTTTTAAAAGGCATTATTCTCAGAAAGATTGACACTTAGATGTTTTGTTGTATTTGTTTTAAAATAACTACTTTCAGAAGGAAATGTCAGATATGTGCCATAACATTCTGTTATTAGATAGGTGTATGTGTCATAGTACAAATCCCATTAAGCACCACATTGAACCCTGGGAGCTTGGAAAAAAAAACCTGCCGGCAGAGCCAAGTTCTCAGGAAAATCAGTACACACTCCTGTGGGTTTCAGCTGGGGGAAATTGGAAATTTCTATTCTAGCCATAGCATTCACTTCAGCCCTGCTACATCAGTATCTAGGTAGCCAGGCAGAGGAAGGCTCTGATGCTTTTGCTCTTTCAAATCTCTGTGTTTCTGATATATGACTTCACATAGAGGCTGCTTCTTCCTGAGACTAAAGGTTAGGATCAGTCCTAGTAAGCCAGCTGAAAAATCTTTTGTTTTCTCAGAGCTCTGTGTGTGTTCTTTCTCTTTCTTCAAGCAGATGGTGGAGTGCTGCTGGTTGAATCACTTCTGAACGAAGATAAAAGTGGGCCTGTAGAAACTCAACTCTATTCGATGAATATGTTGGTCCAGACAGAAGGAAAAGAGCGAACAGCAGCAGAGTACAGCCAGCTCCTTGAGGCAGCTGGCTTCAGAGAAATTCAGGTCAGGAGGACTGGAAAGCTCTATGATGCTGTTTTAAGGAAGGAAATAATTCTCTCTTCTTTGTTTTGCCCTCTTGCACACATAAGTGGGGAACTGAGCTAAGCCATTGCCATAGTTTAACCTCAGGTGGGAACTAAACACCACGCGAACACCCACACACTTCTTCCTCCCCTCCCTGCACCAACAGGTGTTATGGGAGGAGAATTGGGAGAAAAAGACAAAGCCCCATGAGTTGAGATAAGGACAGTTTAATAGAACAACAAAAGGAGAGGAGAAATAACAATAATAGTAATGAAGTAATGCATAAAGCAAGTGATATAAACTGTGAGTCTCTAAGGGCACCTGAGATTTTTTTCTGCTCCACCTGCACGCTGAAGCCACATGCTGAAACCAGGTGCTGCTTCCCCGGGCCAGCTCTCCCCCCTGACACCGGTATGGTATTGGATATCCCCTTGGCTGGGTCGGTTGTTTATCCCAGATGTGGCTCCCAGCTTCTAGTGAAAATTAACCCCATCCTAGCTGAACCCAAGACAGTCATACACAGCTTTCAGCTAAGACAGCACTTTTATAAGCTGATGCATTGTCATGAGAATTACTGAGATTGTTAGAGTATGGGAAAAATAAATTAACACCTGCTCCACAATAAATTACCCATGAAAGAAATGTGCTAAGGAGAGCTTATATTTACTCATCTGACCACAGTTTCTGCTTCAGGCATTTTCTCTATTATTTCCAAGTTTAACACAGTACCTGACAAAGACAAATTTTAATTTGTACTCTGTTGAGCTCAATTTTTCTCATGTTCCTTAGGGACTGACTCCTTGTCACTGGTCACTTTTGAGCATGTAGTTGTGTCCCAAAGGGTAGGAATGAAGGTACAGCCAATAATAGCTGATGTGGGGAAAAAAAATTGCAAACAAACCATGAAAAACAACTAACAAATGAAGTATTTCTTCTTTTGCTACAGTATGTGACACACATTGATGTGGGGTATAGAGGAGCATTCACAAAGGTCTGAGACTTACAAGGTCAGCAGTATGATTGCTAGTAGAGAAATAAACATTCCTTCCATAACCTCCTTAGGATTTAGGCAGTGAATTTCTGGATATGAATAGCTACAAATAACAGATTTCAGGAAGAAATTTGCTTGTGAAGACAGTTTTTCTCTCACCAGTATTGGAAAGATGAGCAAAGGGGCCTTTTGCTGTAGATCATCTCATCTGGGGAAAATGTGTTTCATGGAAAGAGCCTTATGGATGAAGAAATAGATTTGGAGGAACACAGGTCCAGGTTAGCTTTTGTTTTGATGATGTGGGAGAATGACAGCCTTGGTTAGTGATTCAAGGTCAATTCAAGGGCAAGACAGTGTCCATGGACAGGCCCATGGAGAAGCCAAGACACCAGGAAGGTCCAGGGAAAGCTGGTATGAAACATGATGCTGTATTTCTTTTAGAATACAGATTAATTTGAGAAAAAGAGTACTTCATAGCCTAGCCTATTGACCACTGGGACTGCACTGGTAACAGCTTAGGGAATGGCAGCTGTGAGGCAGAGGGAAGCAGTGGAAGATTTAATTTTCCATTGGGGATCTCTCTGCCACTTGCCATCTGTTGTTTCTTTAAATCAGCTGGTAAAGTACAGCTTGCAGTAGCCCAGCTGCCTCGTGAGGGAAGCATTTGGAGGAGGTAGTGGGAAGTGAATATCTATGCATGTGGCTTGGGTGCTGGTTGAAGCTGCAGTGACTGGTGTAGTTTCTTAGCAGAGTGTAAGAAATTGGCAAATAGCTTAAGAAGTAGGGATTTTTTCATTGTCAAGGCCTGGTCTCCAAGTAACGGAAAAAGATACTACCTCAAATTTGTTATGCCACACTTCTGAGTGTGTAATACTGCAATGTTATCATTCATCAGGCTTTCCTTTAGCTAGAGAGTTGAGCTGAGATGTTGTTTTGATGTATCATCTCAGTTCAGACTGGAGCTTCATTTGAAGCAAGTTCACAGATTCACAGAATGTTGGAAGGGATGTCAAAAGATCATCTTTGAGGTCAATTCTATTGTTCTGCTTCTGCAAATTTAAAATCTAAGAGTGCTAACTAGGGCACAAATGTATGGTCATCAAATCAATTGGTGTTTGAACTAATGACACAACATTAGTCATGTGAAGCAAAGGAACAGTTAAGGCTGGTTTTTATTTGAGAGATATATATCCTATATGTCTTATATATACATGTAAGCATAAGAAAGCTTTTAAATACAAAATATTACAGAAAAAGTTCTGTTACCACTTTCTATGCTTGTACATCTCTGGTTTATATCCTAATAATTGGAGCTGTTTTCTGCCTCGGTGTTGCAAGCATCCCAGTTGCCACTAGATGTTGCTGTCACCGTGCTTATCTGCTGAGACGACATCAGCCTTGGTTAAGAAATGACAAAAATGACTCTGTGCCTTCATTTGAAACCACAGCTGAAGTGCTATGTAAGTTATATAGTTTAGATACTGGGGGTCGAGATGAAAGTGTTTAAAGAGTCTCTACATTTAGCGCTCAAAAAATGCAAACCCATTTTTATCACACAGTTCTCAGTCTGGAGCCACGTGTAGAAGAAAGAGCAAACCCTTCACCTTTGTGTACTGTGAGGGTCATGACATGAACCCGTCCCCTGCCCATGGTTTATGACTGTGAGTATCAAAGGCAGGTAATGAGATTGCTGGGATTCATCACAAAGTCCAGGACGAAGCTTAGAGTAGGATGGACCCCCACCAAGGCCATGCCGGGGCACTAACCACTAGAGGGACTCCAGCAGTGCATGTCATTGTCATGGTTTAGCCTCAACACATCGCAGCATCAACACATTTTGTGTAGACATAGGACTATAAGATACAACTTGAATCTTTTATAAATGTTGCTTCAACTTTCTGTACCCACATTTACTTGTGATGAGCAGAGAGTGCACATGATTTACTAGTGTCTTTAGATTCATGTCCTGCACACATTTATGCTTTTGTGTTAGGCTTTGTCTCCCACAGTAGCTGAGGTCATGTTCCTGCATTCAACAGCAGCATGTGAACAGCTATAAACCACAAATATTTGATTTTTGGACAGTTTCTGAGGTCTTTTGAAGGCAAAAAGCAACACTGGAGCTGGAGACTGTGAAAGAATGATGTTTGTCCATGACTCAAACTGATCCCAGTTGTGGTGGTTTGACCTTGGTTAACAGCTAAGCAGCTGCTGGCTCACTTGCCCCCACAGTGGGATGGGGCAGGCAATATGAAGAGCAAAACTGAGAAAACTTGTGAGTTGAGGTAATGGCAGTTTAATAAGCTAAGAAAAGAGGAAGGAAAAAACCAAAGAAGTGATGCAAAGGCAGTCACTCACTGCCTCCAGAAGCAGATTGATTCCCAACGAGTCTCCAAGCAATGACCAGCTTCCCCAAAACACCCACCCCTCAGTTTTTATTGCCGAGCATGAAATTATGTGTCATGCAATGTCCCTTTGGTCAGTCTGGGTCAGCTGTCCAGCCTACTTGCTGGGGAAGCAAAGTGGGAAATAGAGAAGGTCTTAAGGCTGTGCAAGCACTGCTCAGAAATAGCCCTGGTGTGCTATCAACATTGTTTTAGTCACAGAAACAATATACAGCACCTTTTGGGCTGCTACGAAGAAAATTAACTCCATCCCAGGCAGATCCAGTGCACCAATTTAAAAGAAAATTCCAGTGGGATTCAAGGTCATGATTTGGTATTGCCAACTAAAGTAAACTTCTGACAGATTGGTGCTTTGCATGTGAGAAGGAAATGTCTATTTTCTGTCATTGTTGACCTGCCATTATGTGTGCTGGATAAATGCACTTATGGAAAGTCATGGTTTTATTCTGTGTATATGATGTCCATGCTCTGGCTCCTCTTAGACATTCTTGTGAACGTCTAAGAACACTTTTCTTAATATCAAAATACCTTTTAATCCCCATATTCAAGGGAAAAGTACTGAAAAAAACAGTCTAGGTGCCTGCTGATGACTAACAAAACAATGCTGAATATAAGAGAAAAAAACCTTTTATTCTTCTAAAGCAAGATTTCTGGTGTATCTAATTAATGACTTTTAAAGTGTGAGTTTGAAAACACTTCCTCGGTGCCTGCCTTCTCAAGATGAGATACTTATATTTATGTAATGAAGTTTTAAGCTAATCTCACTGTGTTAAAGCCTTGTTTGAGCCACCTAACTCACTGAGCACCTGGTTGCACAACCGAGACCTTCTAGAACTGGTCTCGAACCTTGGTGGGTGAGCTCACAGAAGAAGACTATTGAAGGAGACACACAAGATCTACTGAAGATGGCAATATAAGTACTGAGAAGGAGGCCCACACCAGATGAATGATGAGTGACTATCATGGGGCAGTTGAAATATGAAGCTGAGCCTGGACATGCTGCAGTTTGCTACCCCAGATCCTTCACAGAAGAAACATACCTGTGTAGAGATGGCAGAGTGAAAATGAGACCGAATCACACAGAATCACAGAATGGTAGGGGTTGGAAGTGATCTCTGGAGATCATCTAGTCCAACCCCCCAGCCAAAGCAGGTTGCACAGGAACATACCCAGGCAGGTTTTGAAAGTCTCTGGAGAAGGAGACTTCACAGCCTCTCTGGGCAGCCTGCTCCAGTGCTCTGTCACAAAGAGTGGAAGTTTGGGTTTGAAAGAGGATGGTCTACAGAGTACATTTAGGGGTTGGGTTAGGGTTAGTATTTATGTTGAGAGAAAGAAAGCCTAGAGATCCAGGTGGAGTGGAGCTTGAAATGGGCTGTCAATGGGAATGATTGTCTGCAAAAAGAACTTTCCTGCAAGAGGTTTTTGATCTAGATAATTGCTTGGTGACTTTTTCAAAGGCTCAGCCCAAACTCAGCTTCTTGTTTTCTATCTGACGCGTAGACTGGAAGGTTCAGTTGCTTCTGGATGTGTTGACAAAGTCATTTTGGGCCACAAGCTGTTATTTACAGTGTTGCCCACCTTAAGGGGGCCCATTAATTGTGAGATTTATTTGATTATATGTATTGATATTTTAAACTTGTTTTCACATTTATGAGACTGTAGGACATGTTCTTCACGTTTATGAACGCCTCTGCACAAAGGCACAGGCTAGAAGTCTCTCTCTTATAATGAAAGATGATATTTTACTTGCTTGTGATATTTCTCTGGCTACCAGGAAAACCTCCTGCAAGGTGAAAAAGAAATTAAAATTTAGCAGATAATGAAAGCAGAGAAAACATGGTATATTCAGCACTGTTTGAGGTGGACTCATCTCATCTGAACCTCTGAAAGCAGCAGCCCCTTAGGTTCCAGACACTTCAGAGTACCATTTTTCCAAAATATTTTGCATGTCCTATTTTCCTACAGGAGACTGAATGGATCAGGTACAGGAGTCTGCAATTATAGCCATGTACAGGAGCCTGCCTCTCCTTTGATTGTAGGAGGAGCATAGAGAGAAAGTAGCCTCAGTAGGGAAAAGTTGGCCTTTTGTCACATTCTGTGGTAGGTGCAAAATCGAAGGGCGACTGTGAGACAGAGAGATCACATGATCTTATCTGTAGTGCCTTTGATTCAAGAACAGATGCCTTTCTGAAATGAGCCTTCAGTTCAGTGAGCTGTTGAGCTCAGTAACAGGCATCAAACCTGTGTAAGAAGTCTTTGGAAAGGCTGTTATCTTTGTGGGGCTAATCTCCCTGGGCTCTCGCTATAATCAGAGGAGACTGAGTGCATCAGGTACAAGAGTTTGTATTTATAGCCATGTACAGGAGCCTCCCTCTCCCTTGATTGCAGGAAGAGCATAGAGAGAAAGCAGCCTCAGCAGGGAAAAGTTGGCCTTTTGTCATATTCTGTGATAGGTGCAAAATCAAATCACAAGGTTATAATGGACCTTCTTATCCTTAAAAAGAACAGAGCACAGTTCATAAGCCACTTATGCCCAAGTAGGATCTCGCCCTGTAGGTATGGACAGGACATTGCAGGAGTTGGGACAAGTGTGTTTGGAGAGCTCCCCCATAAGCTGTATTCACAGTGCAGTGTTCCCTACCTGAGAGTGATGTGACATGAAGGTGACTTTGCCAGGAGCTGCAGCCTGTGAGTAATGTGTTCTGAATGCTGGCTCACTTTCCAGCCAAAGTGAGGTGTTACATCCTGCAGCAGCCAGGCACGAACACAAATAATGAAATGAGGCTGCCTGAACAGCCAGCAGGGATCTGTGGGGCTGACTTAGGTCTTTGTCGATTTCCCCACCACCACCTTAAAAATAAAACAGTTCAGAGAAATGATTTTGCTTGTTTAACTGCACCAGGAATATTAGTTTCATGCTAAAAAGTAACCTGACAGAAGTCGTGGTATCTGTGAATGAATTACCCTTTTAGGTGAATGAATTAAGTGGCTAAATGTGAACCCTCTACAGTTTTTACCAAGGAAATATTAATATACCCTTAAAAGAGGAGCACTGCAAAATCAACCTATGTTATACGCTTGGAAAAAAATCTTGTACATGTGTGCCTGCAAGATCTCCCAAACACTTCATTCCCACAGTGGGGACACAGCACCAAGCCCATCTCAGCATCTCCCACACCTGTCATTTCTGCCCTCTAACACCCTTTCCAGCTCTGCCACTGTCTGTTGTGATCCTCGCTGTGTAAGCCCCACTGTATCTTGTGGATATTCGGGGTGCGGAGCTGCCGGGTGGGGTGTTTGTAGAGCACTCTGCCTGCCCACGGGATGCTGTGGCTCAGGAGGAGGCGGCTGGTCCCTGGCCAGTGTGGGCAGGGCACCTGTGGTGTGCCCCAAGTCCTGTGATTCCCCCCCTAGGTGTAATGGCCCAGCTTAGGACTGCAGCAGCGACCCCTCAGGTATGTTGGGCAGGGGTCAGTGCAAAAGTCACAGTCTGAGTCCTGAAGACCTCTGACTGTAAACAGGAAGGTCAGCAAAAGAATGAGACAAGGTGCCTTTGATTTCTAGGATGAACCTGGGGGTAGGCAAGGAAGTAAAGGCAGAAAAAGAGCTAAGGGCAGGGCATGGCCGTGGGCTGCCTTTTGCTCCCGGTGCTGCTCTGTTCCTGAGCCAGCAGGCAGGCTACTCATGGGCAATGGGCTACAGCTGCACAGAGACACTGGTATTTAAGCTTCCTGAGTCAGAGGATTCCTGCCTTGATCAGAATCTGTGGTATTTCTGCCCTTGTCTTCAGTAAGTGCAAGAATGGGATGTTTTAATTTGTCAGACATGACTCCCTAAATGAATTAGAGTAGGAAAAGGCCAATAACTTGTAGGAAAAGGCCAATGACATGGAAATAGCACTGCTGTGTCTTTGCTGGAAAACCTTTAGTGTTTCTTAAACCCACAGGGTGAGTTCAGAGTCTTTTCTGTTCTTTTTGATGTTGAAGTAATTTTTTCTGTTTAGGCATCAGCATCTTTATTGGGAAGATAAGTATCAGCTTAGATGAATGAGCTGAAGTGAAAGCTCTGACACCTTCCGTTCAAGAAGATGCTTTTAATTTTTTTTAAGTTTTTAATTTTTAATATTTATTTTTTTACCCTTGAATTTCAGTTTTGAGAATCCGAAAGAGGCAAGTTGTGATTGCCAGGTGAGTGATAGGGTAATCCCTGGCTGCTCTGAACTTAAGACAGAGACATAGAGGTCTCATCAGTCTTATCAGAGCCTCTTTGTTCTTTTTTTTATGAATGACACATACTGTTCCTTACATTAGGAACACAGAATTCCACTCTCCAACAGGGATTTCTGATGATACTTTTTAATGTTTGGTGTCTTGCAGCTGAATTTTTGCCTGCCATTGCATGTTTTAGCACATATATTCCAGCAACAGATATGCTGACATCCTCCCAGCAACCTTTAACTGTCCTTTAAACAAACTGCAATCAGCATAACTAGTTTTAGCAGAACTTTGATTGAGAAACATGATCTGAGAGGTTCCTGCACATGGCTGGATAATCTGATCTACAAGGCTCTGACTAAAAGCATTTTTGCTAATAAGCAATTAAGTTTGGACTTTAGTTTTCCACCTGGAGACTTTTCAGCTGTGTTGAACTTCCAGTTGTGATACTGAAAAGCAGTGCCTGCCTGTCAACAAAATTAGTAAACTAGATGTGTAAAGATGCTCTGTGAGACAGCCTTGAGTGAATTCAGTGATGAGGGCTAGACACTCAAAGGAAAAAAAAAAAAACCACATAATTTTTGCAAAGGTTTGCTGCCCCTCTAAACCTTTCCAAGTGAAGCTGATGAAATGTGTTGGTGTATTTGAGTGATGACTTGTGCCCGTTTATTCTGTGTCATTTTGGTTTTCTTGGCATCTGACTGGGTTGTACCTAAAGCAGTGGAATGGGAGAAGTAAATTGGCCTCTGTAGCTCTTTTCCCGTCCTGCTAATGTTGAAAAGTGGTAGGACAGTACTTTTTTTGAGTTTTGGGTGCTGGCTATCAGTGAAGGCAGTACACAAATTTGGACCTTAAGATGGGAATGGCAGTTTGCTCTAATGCATGCAGATGGCTCATATGGATAGAGTTCTTCCCTCCTCTCCCATCACTGATCCCATACCAAAGATCACTTCACACCTTCTCTGCCTTTGTATCTGTTAAAACATTGGAGTCTTTCCTCCTGCAGAGGAGGATCAACTCTTCTATGTGTCTAGAAAGAACTACATGGTGGTTTTATGTGAATGTATAAATAACACGTCATGCAACAGAGCTGCTCATGGCAGCAGGGAACTGGAACCAGTTACCCACTGAGGTTCATAGTATGTTGTAATTCTGAAGGCATGTGGCAGTTCATTAATTATTTTTTTTTAAACCAGTGGGGAGTGTGACTGGAAAATACATCTAGACACTATTAAAATCCAAGTTCAGGTACCATCAAGAAAAAATTCTTACCCTTCATTTATTATTTTTTTATAGGGACTTTCCCTAAATTCCCAGTAATAAAACTTAACTGAAAATTGAAACTTTGCCACTTTTTCTGGGACAAAAATTAATCCATCAAACTTAAATCAGCCGAGGCAAATATAAAACAACAAAAACGCACCACAGAACAAAGGCCTCTACTTTTCAGAAGCAGCACTGGTTGCATGACCATTGCTTTATTTCTTTCTATTTCTCCATTTTTGTTTTGAAATTCAATTCATGATGTCAAAATTATTTGCCATGCACTGTAGACTCTAAACTGTCAGAATATGATTTTCTTTTTCTTCCCTTTATTTGTTCTTTCTTAGCCTGATTCAATTAGTAGCAAAGCTCCCAAAAATATTTCTATTCAAGGTATAATCCTGTGTGTGTGGAGCAACTATGTAACACAGTTTTTCCACTCTTCTTGAAACAAAACAGAAATTTTGACCCCCCACCAAAAATTTCTAACTTCTCAATGAGAAAAATTGCTGTTTTACTAAAATTCAGCAGTAAAAAACTGGGTAAAAAAGGTTTCACCCCCCTTTCTTTACTTGTTTATTGTCATCTATAGACTCGGAGTATAACATGACATTCTATAGAACTGGAAACAGCTCTTATCCATCTTAGAGCATCCCTTTCAGTTTTCTTTGCAAACCCAGAATGTAACCCTGCAGCACCTCCTGGGGTTCTTAATCTGAAAGCTGCTTCTGTCACCACAATGAACAAATATCAAACCTGAGAATTCAGTAAGGTGAAGAATACATGGCTCAATTCTTTATGCTAGTCCAAGTGCACTACTTGGAGAAGATTATAAACCAATCAAAAGAACAACACTGTTGTGCATTAGAAGATAAATTGAAAGGAAAATTTAAATTATGAAAGTGAAATATTACTCAATGTGAAAACATTTAAAAATTAATTTATCTTCATGAAAAAGCAACTGTTAAAAATGGCTGAAGTATTTATGTTTTACCTTAATTGTTAAGTCCCTGGTAAGAAAATCCTATAATTTTTTTTTTTAGAACAATAGCAGTTAATGAAGTTGCCATTGGGTGTAGCTATTGTGTTACTCTCTCCCTGGATGATCACATAATAAACACAGAACTGGTTATTTTTGCAAGGTGGCCAGTAGAGAAAAATTATTTCTCCATAATAATTTCAGGGTTGGCAGTGTCTTAGAAAGATGACAGAAATCACACTAATTATTAGCATTCCCTACAGCGTGAAAAGAAAGCACTTACCATAAAGTCATTCTTGTAAACGGTGCATGTTTTAATCATTGAACTGTTTAAAAAAATACATACAGTACTTTTTGTGCTCGAGTTTGAAGTTTTCCCTAGTTTGAATAAATTTGGTTTTGAAATAACAATGATCTGGAGGAGTGGAAAAAATCCACTTAAAGCTAATGAAACCTCGAGAGTATGCTGAGGTGTCTCATAAGCGGATTCTGTGTGCCTAGCAGAACTTGTTGTTCTACTCCCACGTGATTAGTCGTTCTCATGGGAATAAAGGCAGCAAAATAAATGTTCTTCCTCCCTAGTTTGAATAAATTTGGTTTTGAAATAACAATGATCTGGAGGAGTGGAAAAAATCCACTTAAAGCTAATGAAACCTCGAGAGTATGCTGAGGTGTCTCATAAGCGGATTCTGTGTGCCTAGCAGAACTTGTTGTTCTACTCCCACGTGATTAGTCGTTCTCATGGGAATAAAGGCAGCAAAATAAATGTTCTTCCTCCCTCTCTCTCCTTCTGCAGCATATTGGACACTGAGATGGAAGCCTTTGGCTGCTTTTTTAAATGTTAGCAGGCAAAGTAAGATCACAAGACTTGGCCAAAATAACACAATGACCATTGAATCTTCTCACATCTATTGAAGAGCTCACCACTTCTAGACTGGTGCCTATGTGCAAATTTAGAAGGCTCAATATATGCCGCTTAGCAGACTTTGACTGTGCTATATATCTAACATTAAAACCATCACTTTCAATTTAGGGATATGAGGTAACAATAAAATAGCTTGAAGAGTGGTGGAAATAAGGACTCTCATGGTGAAGAACTTCTTTCTCACATCCAGTCTGAATCTGCCCACTTCCAGCTTTGCCCCATTGCCCCTAGTCCTGTCGCTATCTGATATCCTAAAAAGCCCCTCCCCAGCTTTCTTGTAGGCCCCCCTAAGATACTGGAAGGCCACAATAAGGTCACCTCATTCACCTCAATATATGACTGCCTAGGGAAAGGATAACAGAGTCACATCCTCTCTGATTTTCTTGTGGGTTATGGAAGTTGAGTTTGCAGCATGGAAAACATAGTGGCATAAGTGATGTCTGGGAGAACATTGTGACTGTTTGTTGTCCTCTGTCTTCATCTGAAGCCATAGCTGCCTCCAGGCAAAGATTAGTCATACTGAGTGGCTTAAAACACACTCCTGCTTTTAGCACCAACAGCTTCATTATTCAAAATAATTTTTTTAAGTGATCTAAAGCTGACTTCTGAGCATCTTGAAGCTTCAGCTGGCATGGCAGTTTTGTTTCTGGAATATTAGAAAATACCTGTAAGAAAATTAATTAACTGTGTTGCTTTTATTTGGTGTTCATTAGAGAGAGGAAGTTCTAATCCTGACTTGCACTAACATGCACTACAACCAGATGTTTTCATGCCCTTTGCACAGGTCCATTAGTCTGCAGATCTTTCAGCACTTTTACCTATGGAGCATCAGGGAATGACCCGTGCCAGGATGATTGGAAAGGTCAGACTTCAGGCTAGGATAAGGAAGGAGCATGTGAAAAATGAATATGGGTCTCCTTCAACAGAGTCAGTGATAGTCACTAATCTTAGCCGTAACCAGAAACATTTCCACAGCCATTTTAAATGGGAAGTTACCAATTTATTTGTGATCAAAGTTACCTAAAACATTTTAATTCAATGGAAATAGCCATTCACTTGCAGTGAATTATTTGAATATTTTTCAATATTTTTTTTTAGGCACGCAACTATAATATCCCTGAGACTCAGAAACCCATTATACAGTAAAAGAATAGAAAGAATTTTATATTTGACCCAGAGAATTATAGGAAATGTGTTGAGAATGGTAGAGATTCAAGCACCTCAAAGACTGAAATATGCCTTTTATCCTTTTGAAAATATTAACTCTGTCCATGGATTTAATAAGGTATTGTACAAGATCTCATGCTGGACATACCGTTATTCTGTCCATATCAGAATACTGATAATCATCACACAGAAAACCTCTGGTGTTCATAAAAAGCAAAGTGTAGCTAGCAAGTTATTGGTGAATTATACTTGGGCCAGTTCAGTCACTGAGACGACAAAGAACCTTTTTCTTCTGCTCTTATTTTGGCTTTTGCAATGCATCTGCAACTTATTTTTGTCTTTGATCTTTCTATAGACAGGTGTTAATCGGGAAGACCCCATCATGCCTCTTGCCTCCCAGGCTCAGGAGATTCAGGGAGGGCCCTGCAGCTCCTCCTCACTCCACAGCAGCATCAAGTTAGCATGGATGAAGGGAGCAGGTCTTATTTATGCTCTTGTGATATTTCAGGGGTAAGGCCTCTTTGTGATTTTGTATTGTAACTCCAAACAAAGCTGGCTTCCAGGGCTCTGGCTGTGATGACTTTTTAAGTTGTATTGCATTAGAAGGGTACTACAGAATCGGGGCACTAAAGGTTACATTGGAGGATAAGGATGAAAGAAAAGAAAAGCAAAAAAAATGCAAGTATGTGTGGTGTTTGTAAGAACAGAGAACAACCTAAGAACCACATTAAAGATAATGAGAATGAAAGTTAAAGGGAATTACCTGCAGTACTTAAGCCAATACTCCACTGTGAGAAAGGTGGTGGGAGAATTGTTGAAGACAAGTTTTCTTAAAGCTTATGTAGCCATTCAAAAATGGTTTCCAAGCAACCAGAACATGTAGATAGCCCCAGGAGTAAGATGTATTATGAATGCTTGGAGACACACAAAGGAAGAGAAAGATAAACCAGAGCTGGAGTCAGGCTGGGAAGACACTGAAATGGAGGTCTCTCCTCCGCAGGGTCAGCACTGCAGCTGATGAGGCAGAGTGTGAGCTTCCTCATGCTCAGGAGATCCACCAAAAGGAGGAAAATGGAGTAAAGAAAGCATATAGGGAATGTAAGAGCCTATATGAAAATCATATGCTTTGTTTTGCTTTTTTAGACTTCCCATTAAAACAAATAAACAAGAGCACATATCTTGCTGGGTATAATTATCTTTATTTTGCAGCAGATTGACATTCACAGTTCCACTGTACTTTAGTTGTTTAAGAAATTTTCTTGTTAGCTTTTGTCCAGATCAGCAAAAGCTTCATTTCTTATTCTGGCTAATCTTTTATTAATAGCTGGATTTAATCACAAAGGAGAAAGATGAGTGTCTAAAAAATAACTAGCTGACTAGATACGCGGCAAAAGGTGCATTATTGAGTGAATTTGATAGAAAACACTGAAGAGCTCTTCAAAATTCTTGTAATGTTGGTAGCCAGGGTAAATTTAGTTTGTAAAGTATGGTTGTGTGTTTTCTGAATTGTTGATAATCAAGCCACAAACCTCTTTGTGAAGAAAATCTGGATATGTTTTTCAAAATCTATATATAACCTGAGAAGTAACTCCTCTAGTTTACACACTGGAACAGGCTGCACAGAGATGCTGTGGAGTCTCCATCCTTGCAGATATTCAAAACCTGCCTGGACATGGTCCTGGGCAGCCCGCTGTAGGTGGCTTTGCTTGAGCAGGTGGATATGACCACATGACCTCCAGAGGTACCTTCCTACTCAACTGTTCTGTGATTCTGTGAAATACAGGAGAGTCCATGCCAACAGATTTGGAGGTAAGACCATTTACCTATTCTCTCTGTTCTACCCTGGCTCCCCTGACCTCTTCTAAAACTCGTTAAGTGCAGCCTGGGAGGTAACAGCACAGAGACACAGGTTATAGTCACAGGACTGAAGCCTCCCAAAAGCTGCTCCCAGCTGAATCCAGTGACAATAAAGCTAAGCACCTGCATGGAGGACCCAGATCTCTCCCTTGATGCATCCATCAAGCTCAGAACCTACCATTTTTCTTAAGTTAAATCTGGTATTTGCCACATACCTAAGTATATTTTCAGCTGGTTTTAGTGTGTAAGATTCTCAATGGCAAATTTCTCCAATCCACTCTTTATGTTATATAAATTCTCACAGTAAATAATTTTTAAAATGTACATCTCAATATTGACACACTTAACATCACCCCCACCAATTTAAGGACCACTTATTTTCTTACATTTGTAGGAGTAAAGCATCTTTGTGGCTTTTGCCCCTGCATTAGTTTTCTTTGACATAGGTAGCTGCAGTTGGTAGTTACTAGGGGAAAGGCTGGTCTGACAGAGCACAGAGGCCACATGATTGTTTGTTCTCATTTCTTTGAGAAGTGGGGCTAAAATTATGAAGGTTTTGGCTGTTTTGATGGGAAATTGGGAAGCTGGGCCATTTTTGTTTGTTACCTTTTTTTGGAGTGTAGGTTAGATCTGGGTAATCACCATGAACCCTCTACATTTCAGTTCTCACAGAGAGGGGTGTAAGCTAGAGGAAAATGTCTCTTCCAGTCTCAGAGAAGCTATTTCTCTGTAAAACACCAATGCATTAATGTATTCACCAATACATTAAATATGAATGGAGAAGAGCCATCCCAGAGAAGGTAAATCTCCTCCACAGCATTCATTGTCTTGTGTTCTGCATGGTGCCTTATCAAATGTCTCGGGATAGGTTGCCAACATGGGGAAAAGTTAATATTTCTTTTAACCAATATTTTTCAGCAAAGATGTAATTTTTAAAGCTGATTATTAGTTAAGAGCTCTAGATGAAAGAAGGCAAGGCAAGGCAGAAGGTTCTCATGGATTTATACTGGCTATGTCAAGGTTATCTTTGGATTAGCGACCCACAGCTGAAAGAGAGTAAACCTTGCTGAGTGTGGCTGCAGTCAGAAAGACCTGTGTC
>NW_008585987.1:47381-62434 GCF_000691845.1 Merops nubicus | reverse complement strand
ATAGAACATAGATCAAATATTTCGTCTTCCAGATTTCTTCCTGAAGCCATGTATTGCTCGCATCTTTCTTGAGAGGAGCAAGGTAGGGCACATGCACAACCACTTTGGTGTCCAGAAGACGCCTGCTACCTGAAGGAATGTCAGCCTGATCAGCTTTGAGGCTTTCTTATGGCTCCTGGCACAGCATCAGAATTTAACCTTAAGTAAATCACTATTACAGTGAATCACAGAACCTTTTAGGTCAGAAAAGACCTAAAAAAAGGAAAGATCAAATCCAACTATTAAGCCAGCACTGCCAAGTCCATTACTAAACCATGTCCCTCAGCACCACATCTACACATCTTTCAAATACCTTCAGGGATGGTGACTCACCACTTCTCTGGGCAGCCTGTTCCAATGCTTTAAAACCTTTTCTGTGAAGTATGTTTTCTTAATGTTAAATCTAAACCTTCCCTGAACAACTTGAGGCTGTTTCCCCTTGTCCTATTGCTTGTTACATGAGAGAACAGACTGAACTCTACCTCGCTACAACCTCCTTTTGGGTAGTTGTAGAGAGCAATACTATCTGTCTCCCCTCAGCTTCCTCTTCTCCAGGTTAAACAACCCCAGTTCCCTCAGCCACTCCTAATAAGACTTGTTTTCTAGACTCCTCACCAGCTTCACTGCCTTTCTTTGGACGTGCATCAGCACCTCAGTGTCCTTTGTGTAGCGAGGGACCAAAAACTGAACACAGTACTTGAGGTGCAGCCTCACCAGTGCTGAGCAGAGGGGGACAATCACTTCCCCTGTCCTGCTGACCATGCTATTTCTGACACAAGCCAGGATGCTGTTAGCTACCCTCTTGGCCACCTGGGCACTTCACCAACTCATATTCAGCCAGCTGTCAGTCAGCACCCCCAGGTCCTTTTCTGCCAGGCAGCTTTCCAGCCACTCCTCCCCAAGCCTGTAGCATTGCCTGGGGTTGTTGTGACCCAAGTGGAGGACCCAGCACTTGGCCTTGTTCAGCTGCATACCACTGGCCTCGGCCCATTGCTCCAGCCTGTCCAGATCCCTCTGCAAAGCCTTCCTATCTTCAAGCCAATCAACATACCTGCCTAACCCAGTGTGGTCTGCAGACTTACTGAGGGTGCCCTCAATTCCCTTGTCCAGATCGTTGATAAAGATATTAAACAAAAGTGGCCTCAATACTGAGCCCTGGAGGACACAACTTGTGACTGGCCATCAACTGTATTTAACTCCATTCATCACCATACCTTGGGGCCTGACCATCCAGCCATTTTTTTTTTACCCAGCAAAGAGTAAATTGAGATACAGGCTACAGCAACTTACCTTTATTTACTCAAAAGTTTTCCTGTCAGTGACCAAGAACCATTTTAAAGTTTAATGGAAAACATAAATCACATCCTTCTTTGATGTATTTGTAATGCGTATCTAGACAAGGATTTAATTACCAAAATGCTCTCTGAGCCTCTGATTCATCTCGAGCTTATTTTTGAAAGTCCGAGGATTTTTTAAGAGATACTTCCGCGTAAATGGGTGATGATCAGCTGTGATTTACATACGCTATTAATCTATTAATGTAGCATTCAGTTTCCATCTCAATTTTCCACTAGTTCCTTACCCACAAGTAAGAAACTTCATACAGCAACTTCAGCTTATAAAGCTTCATTTCTGCCTGTCCAAAAGGCTTTTCTCCATTCTGGGAGTGATGTATAATAACCATTTCACTAAAATGCTGCAGAAGCACAGAAGTGACTGGGCTGTATGCAAGGTTTCCTGCTTCTGGTACTTCAGAAACAGGGTTGAAATTGTTGAGAATAATTTGGGAAAATAGCTAGAAACAATTCTGAATGCTCTGAACTGAGTTAGAAAAAGATTTGGCTTTGCAAAAATAAAATTGTTATAGTCCTGATTCTCAGTCTGTCATCCCAATTTTTTATCAGTGTAACGTCGTAGACTTGCGTGGAGTTAAACTAATGCAGATGCAAGACAAGGGAGATGAGAGCTGGGCTCCTGTGCATTTTGGGAAGTGTGTTGCAGCATAGTGGCTGGTCTGCAGTGTTGGATTCAAAATGCAACAGAAAAAGTACTCATGTTAAACAGCCTAGTCTTACATCCTCATTCCCTTTTTCAACTATGGGCAATATTTTCATTTGGCAATTTGCAGAAGGAACATTCTGATGGAGGACAAATTGCAGAACGAGTCCTGCTAGAAGCAAATGTAGTTAGTTTTGAGCTGATAAGGATTAAAAGATGGTGGACTTAACATTTTATTATAATGCAAAAAAAAAAGAATTTTGAGTAGGAAATTCAACTGGCTTGGAAATAGGGAAAAATAATAGGCAGCAAAATACACAGGAGCAAAAAGCATTCAGATCGGGGAGAAAAAAATAAAATAAAAAACCACCAACAACCCAAGCACAAAGGTGTGGGTTTGTTTGTTTGTTTGTTTGTTTTCTTCCCTTTAAAGCAGAAGTCTTGGATAGGGAACAATGGAAAACCAAGAAATGGCCCAGTGGATACAGATCCTGGGGAGGCCACAGACCTTTGAAATGATGCTGAACACCCAGACTACAGAGGGGCTCTGCATAGCTCCTTGCTACAGCCTGCTCTGACAAATCTGATTGCAGGAGGACTGCATATGGATATTCACACAATACTGAATCAGCACAATGCTGATACACATTATGAAGTTATCCAAACAGGTTCTGGGAAGACTGTGGGCCTTGTCCTTAATGCCAGGCCACAGTGGGGACACTGAGTAGAGGGAGTTCTCACTTCCTTTTAAATTTGCTTTTAGAAAAGTACATTGTTTCCCAAGTCATTTGGGAAGAAGAGTTTTGTGGGCAGAAATAATTAAACATTAGAAGGAAGACCCCAGTAAGAAACTATTTTTGTATGGGCAGATGGATTTGAGACTGCAGTTGGCTCAGTGCTGTTCCTAATCTATAATAAGAAACTGTTGTTCTGTGTGATATCCTGGCCATATGCTAAAGCCAGAGGATAGTCTATTATAAAAGCCTGAAGAATAGTTTATCTTCCTGAATTTGTTCATACACTGTATGGCTCATGCTTCTTCATCAGACAAGAAAAGCTCAGAGGATGGGAGCAGATATTCCTCTTGACTCTTTATCATAACAATGGAATAGCCTCTCTTCCCTAAAAAATATGTTTTTCAAAACAGATGAGAACAAACAGCTTTCAGGTTTAAAGGTTTCAAATAACTCCATCTCTCAGGCCTGTACTCTATTTTAATGCCATGCTGGTGAAAGGGGGCACAAAGCACTATATTTATGTGCAGGTAACTAGGGAGAAAAAAAAAACACAGAGTGTTTTCCTGCCATTATATCAGACCTTTTTGCATATAGTGTCATAGACAACTACCATTCTCTTGTCCACTCCTCTTCTTCCCAAGAAGAAGGGCATTCAACAGTTACCCCAGAAATTCCTTACAGTCCCTCTGGCTTGTGAAAGAGAATGGCTGGAGAAGAGAAATTGCTTGCACATCCTCAATCCCTCACTATAAAAGTCTGTAAATATTTCAAATTGGAGATCACAAACCTGGCTCCTATTGACAGCCTCTGTGCACCAGTGGACAATGTCCTCCTGGCCAGGGACACATTCAGAACAGGCTGGACAATATGAAATCTCACAAGGAACCTGGCAGAGTGTTGCCATTTCCACCTATTACAACAGCTTTCACAGTTTTATAGTTGCAGTGTTTCATATTGCTTATTGAGACCAAGTTATTTCTAGAAGCTGTGGATGCAGTAGCTGGTAGACATTACTGTTAATAAGAGCTGATATAAATTTATTTTGATCGTTTGGTCCCATCAGGGTTGTATTAATGAAGGGAGACTGGATCCTTAAGAAAAGTGATGAGCACTTGGGTGGGTTGGAGCTGCTACTCCTTCTGTCAGTTATATTTTCAGATTTCCAAATGCAAATGCTGCAACATTATCATTCTTAGCCAAAATATAAAATTTAAGAAAAGGTATGAACATTGCTGAGATGTGCTTATTTGTCAGGAGACCACAGAGTTGGTTGAAATATTTCCACTGAGCTATAAAATCTGTGTTTATCAGAAACGTACATATGACTTCAAGCAAACTGTGACTTACTACAGTTGTGGTATCACATCAGGGTTCAGGGATGCAAGTGACATGGATGAACATACGTATTTTGACCAGAGGGTAGCTCTAGAAGCAAGTTGACACATACATATTCAGCCCAGAAGAGCACCCTGTTAGCATTTCCAAGCCAGCTGCAAGGTAAATAGTGCATCTGCACTCTGAAGGGCAATGCTCTGCAGGTGCCAGCACCAGTCCCAAGACCTAGCACAGTGCTGACCATGGGCTGATTCACCCTGCTTCTCAGGGCAGCTTATTGGTTTAGGCAGCATTTCTCACTGACAGCTTTATCTTCCTTCCAGGGCAGCAACTGACTTGGAGAACTCGGTGCCCTTCTACACTTTTCAGGGCACGTGAGTGTTCTGCAACTGCCAGTTTGGTTCGATTTTTTCATATTTTTCTTCTAAATCTCCTACCAATGATACGTGCCATTTAGTCAAAAAGCTTTTTTTTAAAAAAGGGAAATATATATCTTTGTCACAGACCTAGGAATTGCCCGATTATCTCGACAAAAGCTATTATTGACTTTGCAGGCATAACCATTCACAGTGTAAATGGAGTAACTTTATCATAATACCCGGCCTGTCTTTCAGGCTATTTTGACTACAGCAGGAGTTTTTCTTATATAACAAATATGATTTGCATTTTAAAAGGCTGAGGGATACACCTTATTGTAAATGAGCCTGTTTATATGTGAATGAGAATTAACTAAAGTAGTGGATTCTAGTTTGAGATGTCCCTGTTTGTTGCAGGGGGGTTGGACTAGATGACCTTTGAAGGTCCCTTCCAGCCCAGACATTCTATGATTCTATGATTACAAAGCATACCGCTTTATTGCCTAAGGCTCGGAGAAAGCTCTTAGATCTGCTAAAATAAATAGAGGAAAATGGTTGTAAATATTCAGCTCTTTTATTCCACAGGTCTGGAAAAAGGTTGTTCATACAGCCAAGTGTTATTTGTTTTCTACACCCATTTCTGCTCTCCTTCTCTTTTACCTCTTTCTCTAGTATTTTACTGAAAAAAATGTGATGCAAGAGAGTGAGATGACAAATTCAGTTTTCATTTTTTCATTTTCTTGGAAAAATGTGACATAAAAAAAAATTAATATAAGCCCCCCTTAAGTGAATGTTTATTGGAAGAAGTTCAACCACCTTCTGAAATAGTAAATACCTATATAATAAACACCAGGATGCTGGTCTATCTTGAGTTTGCTTTGCAGCAAGGTTGAACACCGTTGCATGAAATTACTCATTTGAAAGGGTTGTAAGAAACAAAGGATGAATATCTCTGTTCCTGTCAGACTGCTGTGCCACATGAGATTGTGAATGCCATTTTATTTTCAAATGAGATTCTAAATATTGAGATCTATTGTTGTGAAGGGCAAGACATGAAAGTTATTAAGTTAAAAAAACGAGAAGAGAAATAAAACAAAATGGTTTGATGGGGGGGGCAGAAAGGTGTGTGTGCTTCATTAATTTTAACTGATGCAAAGATAGAACCAAATTAAAGTTGATTAGGAGTGAACTGCCTGCAACTGAAACAACAGAAGGGATTCTTTGACGTGGCATTGTATAGAACTGTTTTGGTAGAATAAATTAAGAGATGTGTAATATAATCTAGAAGTTATCTTAAATCTAGGAAAGGCAAAATTGGCTAATGGCCTGTTCATGGTGGAGAGAGTAAAAAATACATTGTAAGACTGCAGAAATGGAAGAAGTACTGGAGAAACAAGTCTGAAAATGATGCATGAGAATAAACTCAGTGGATAAAAACCAAGCAGTGTGACTTTGGTGTTACTGTGTAGGGTATGAAGGCATGGCCCCTTCGTATCAGCTCTTTCTGACCAGACCTATCAGGTTCTGCTGCCTTTTGCAAGCTCAGGACAACAGTGTTTGGAGACAGTAACTTGAATGCTTATGGAAATGGATAAAAGACAAGTCGACATCAAAACCAGGCATTATCATTCTGACAGAAGGAGAGTCCTAAGATTAGAAGAGATGAGACTTATGTGTAGAAAGGTTTCAGCCCTGGTGGACACAAAAAGATGTTATTTATATTCCACAGGGGAAAATGTTGTTTGTTAATCCCACTGTAATAGGAATTCTGCTATATAAAAGACCACTCTAGTGCCAACAATCAACAAAATTAAAGGTTTTTAATTTGGGAGAAACTCTTTTGAGACATTGCCTTTTTCATGTCACCACTTGTAAGAGTCACTATTAATATAATTTGATGAATCAAAATGTGCTTGAGTGTTTATTTTGATATGTAGACATCCAGATACCTGAAAATACCGAATATTTTTGCCAAGAACTCTCTCTTTCACAGATTAAAAGAAAAAAAGTCACATAACACTAATTACACTGTGTCAATAACTTTAATTCAGTGGTTACACCATTATGAAAAGAGAAACCTATGTATTGATTGCTGGAAAAGCCATAGGTTTTATGACACTAAGTCAAATAAGCTCATGAAACTAGCAGAAACTAGGATGCTCTCAGATGGCTGTAGTGGAGTACCATAAAAGCAATTACAAATTTACCAGATTATAGGGAAGAAGTACCTATAAATTTATTAGTCTGACCCTGAGAAGAAAGTGCTTTAGAGAAAGATTAGATCTACTGATCAAAAATATAAAAGAGTGTTTTCAAAGAAAAGAGTTCAGTCTATAGAGTGTTCTCCCAACAACTGAAATTGCTGTCCAGCATTTGCAGCACTGAGGTTTGCCTATTTACGTAGCTCTACATACTATCACTGATGAGTCAAGACACCACTTTAAACTCACTTTCACTACTGTAAATCCTTAGGGCCAGGTGCAGATGTCTTTAATTGTATGGGGTATGATCTCTATTTCCCAGTTATATTACTTAAAATGTGTTTGTGTGCTGGGAGCTACTTCCAGATTGGTTGTACCTCCACAACTTGAAAATGTTCATCAAATTTGAAGTGGGGAGAAGCATGAGACTTATGCAATTTTACAGGTTTTTCCAGATTTTTTTTTTTCCCTGGAAACTCATAATCTCTTTTCTCCATGGCATAATGCCTCTATTCTCTATTAAAACATTCTCTCCTCAACTCTCCCCTCTTTATAAGCTAAAAAATTTGTAAAGTAATCTTACCTTCTCCTCCTGCTCTAATATTCTCAAAGCTGCCTAAGGGGACCTGAACTAATCTCTGAAGGGAGGCTGGTAAAATCTTAGGCATAATCCACAAGATGGTAGTGAATAAGAAATGGAAATAATTCATTAAAAATTAGTCTGGTAATGAATTATTTGAGAGCTGGAGATTTTTTCTTAATGATGTGAAAGGAAGATAAAGGTCTTTTCAGAAGAAAGGTAGTAAAAAGGACATAAATTTTAATTTTTTATTAACTTAAAATAATATCACAAAGGATGGCAGCATTGGCTGAATTGTTTTCTAGACCATGCTATATACTGCAGCACCACAGGAAAATAAATGTAGGCAGATATGCTGCTACCCTTACTTTCTTGTCATTAGAGGTTAATCTCAAGTCCTCCTCTGCCTCACGTTTGCTCAGTGTACCTATTTGCTGGTAAGGTAGTCATTCAGGAGCTGTCCCTGTTGATCTTCTACAGCAAATTCCTTCCATGTCTCCCTTTTGATTCTCCACAGCCTCTCAGCAAACAGCTCTGGAGCCCTCCCCGGTGGGCTGTGGTTTGGCGTGGCCTGGGAGCAAGCCCAGGCTCAGAGGCTCAGAAGGCTGTGGCTGCAGGTTGTACATGCACTCCACGGCCCGCAGGCCCAGCCACTGCCTCTTCAGCCAACACAAGCACATTCTCACTGCAGCTGGGGCCTGCAGTTGTAAGATAATATTGTTTCAGCCTCCTGCAGGACACCTACTCCAAACTGATGTGGGCCAGGACCCATCAGAGTTTTCCCTGGGAGCCATCATGCCCCCAGCCAACAGGAAGGGTAAGTGCAGGGGAACTGGCTGTAAAAGCAGGTGATGAAAGTGTGGACAGTACGTGCAGATTCGTTTACTGAAGGATGATGTGACAGGGAATGACAGGAGATGGGTGTCTCATATGTCCTTGGTTTTTCTCAGACACTCAGTAATTGGGCTTATGTCAGGAATGGTGGTTCAGACTTTATTTAATTTAAGCATTTCCCTTCCCTATTACTAACCATGCAGTGACACTTCATCTGTCATGTCTTAACAAACTGGAATGCTGAAAGTTGTGACACATTTCTCAAGAACAGTGAAAAATTATTTGAAAGAGCATATTTTCAGATTCACCATAGCAGTGTTTTCACTGATTAACACCTACCCTGACTAGTATGTATTTCGTAGGCTAACACAGGTATCATCATTGTCCCTTTATCTGTCTCCATATAGTATTTATTGTCTCAGACACACCGATAGTTTACAAAATTATTAAATGTGCCTTTAAATAAACACAGAGGATATGGAAATTTTTATAATAATTTCTTATCACCTTGGTTGCTATTTATCAGCTCTGTTGTATTTACTATGAACAGATTTACCCTTCAGATGAGTCACCTTCTATGAGATGTCAAAGCCAAGGCCTGCAAGAGCCAGTAAAATCAGCTATTTATCCTAGGCAAAATTTTCTATCTTTCCCTATGTAAAATCCACACAGTAACCTCTAAGACAATGGCCGTGAAAATGTATTAAAAACTTTCCAGAACTTGTCAGATCCTTTGCTCAGGTCACACTTTTCTGCTGTCTCCATTTCCCGCTGGATAGAGCTGAGCAGGAAAATCCTGCAGGAGCCAACCAGGGCTCCCTCAGCCAGGAGCCCAGCACAGGCAGAGAGCAGGAGAGCCCACACCAGCAGGGCAGTCCGGTGTGAGATGCTTTGCTGAGGGCTAGAGGAGCACATGACAACACGCTGGAACACCAGCTCTCTTCCCCTTTTCCTCTCTGAGGGAACTGAGCTTAAAAAACAGCAAAAAGAAATTCTCTCTCTCTCTCCCTGTAGGGACACTTGCTTATTTCAGAGGAACCCTCACCAGAGCACTTCAAACAAGCCTCTTCTGTCTTTGCACTGATCTGAAGAAGACAAAATCAGCAGTAGATCTGTGTTTTAGCAGCTAAGAAGTTTCTTTTTTTCCTTCCCTTCCTTTCTAGTTTCACTGTTAGGTGATGATGAATCAACACAATCAAGCTGAAAATTCCTTCTTTTTGTTTTGGTTTCTATTTTTCTCTCTAGTGAAAGTGACGGCTCATTGGTGCGAGGCTAACAATTACAATAATTTATCCCTGAAGGGTTTTCAGATCATATTCTTTAGAGCTGAAGCTTTTCTTTATGGCTTTAAAGTTGGGCTTTTTTTTGTTGTTGATTTTCTTTTTAATTAAAGGTTTCAACCCTTCAATTTTCATCTTAAATTTGAGCCATTGTAGCATGTTTCAGAAGCTTGCAAACTAAACTTCAAACAGAGGGCCTGTTTCTGCTCCCTTTGAAGTCATGACAAACCTCCTGTTGATTGCAGAGAGGGAAGCTGGACCAAAAGTACAAAGCACTTTCATTTCTTTCTGGTTTCTTCAGTTACCCTGCTATTGTACCATGTATCAGAGGTGCTGCAGACTTTTGTGGGCAAAACAGATATATCATCAGAGCAACTTCCCTAGCAGCAGCTTATTAAGCTGCTCCTTAAGCACAGTTAAGGGTCATTCAGCAACAACTTTATCTGGTCTTTGTTGAACAGTCTTAAACAGTCCAGATGCCAGATATTCCAACGGCCTATTGCAGGGCAAAAAGAGAGCTCAGAGGTGCTGTGACAGGCTCCTGAGATCAGTGGTCCTGGAGGAGGCTGCCAGGCAGAGATGCTAAGGTGGCTTCAGTGGTAGAAAGTACAAGAATCCAAGGAACAGCTGTCCTTTAGGTGACATCATGGTTTCAGTGATTTTCAAATCACACTTTCTCATTGCTGCTGTTTTTCTAAGAAACAGTAAGAAAAGATAAGGAGTTTGCTTGGCTGAGCTCAGAACCCTTTATATTCTTTTCTTAAATGGCATTCCCTGCAGATTGGCAACCGCTTTCCTGCCAGCTCTTGTCAGAAAGACATCTGAAATAGGTCAAGTGAGAAACAATTGTCCTAAACTTAGAAAAATTAGATTTTGTACTCTGACAAACCATCTTTGATGAGTGTCATCAGAATGAAAGGAAAGATGTATCAACTTCTTTTTCCAGGGCATCTGCAGAGATGAGTCTGCTTGCAGTATGATGAAGGAGGCACGTGCACTTGGGGGTTGTCATTGCACAGATGTAGTGTGCTACACCCTGACATGTCTGCTGGTAAGTTCCTCAAAAGGCATCCCACTAAAGTTGTACTGTCCCTGCAGAAGTTCAGTGCCTGCATGATTCTTATCTATATATCCTTTTTTTTTTTTTAAATATGCTCCTGTCCTCCTCTTTCTGACTCATTTCTTATCTCTCGTTTCTTCAGATGAAAGTGCAAAGGAATGGTCCTGCTGTGAGAGGATGAAAAGAATATGCAATCAGTAACGTGTCACCGGGGGAGTGACTGCCATTAGCGGTTGACATACAAGTTACACATTCCCAAGAGGTAGTCTGGCAGTCTTCTGCATGGGAGAGGGAAAGGAGCAGCTGCTTATCAGGACTTTATGATATTTGTCAAGAATAAAAAGCTTGTTTGAAACCTAATTCCTGTAAGGAACGACGGTCATAATTCATCAAAGTTGCCAGGGCTGGGGATCCTCTCACCTGACAAGACTGAGCTGTGCACACTCAGTTTCCTGAATGGCGAGCAGAGAGAAGTAGGAGCATCGTATTGAGTAACTCATTTGACCTACCCTAACATAGGATAATTGTCTTTAATTGTCTTTAGGATAAGATTTGCTGCAGCCTAGGACATCCTACTTTCCTCTGTTGGTTACAAACAAGCAGAAAATGTTTTGCATCCAACCAAGGAGGATCAGGCATTAGAGACTGACAGTACAGCCAGTTATCCCACCCCAATAGCCATGCTCAGGAAGCAAAAGTTACAGGCTTGGAAATTGCTTAAGAGGTTAGAGTTAGCAGAGTCTAACAGGCCAGACTGCACCATGGTTCAAAGCAAATCTGTAATATAAATGATTGCTGCAAGACAGTTGTACAAGATGAAACATTTGATCCAGTCAGTTCATAGCAAATTTTATAGATGCTGAATTCTACAGTGGTCACTATTAGCTATGGGCTCCAAATGGTGACCTTTGTGTGTAAAGCAAACAGGGAAGCAGCACCTGACAAATGGCAATGTTGTGCTTGATGCTGTTTTGTGTAGTGGTGAAAGACAGGGAGTTTTTCCTCAAACGTTGTGTTTATTTGTACTGTCTTGGAGCTCTGTATTTTAAAACCTGTTATGACTTCAGAAGTGTCTCAAAGTATGTATGCCACAGGAGAATTCTCACCAGCACATGACTTGCTGGGCACATATAGATCTATGAAGAGTCCAGACAGTATTTTTCATTCAACGCCATTTAGGAAGGATGTGTAATCCAGTTATTAAGGAGAAAGATTACAAAGCAGGTGCCTGGTTTGTGCTCCACTTTACTTGCAACACTAAGCAAATCCTACAGCTTCTCTGTGGCTTAGCTTTCCCATCTGCAAAATGAGAGTGATAGCACTCATTTATTTCAGAGGGGTGAGTCTTAACTATTGTTTTTAGAACACCTGCTGAGTTATGTGAATTATTTCTGCTGCTGAAGTCAGTGCAGGTTTATCTTCATGTTCATTGTATAATGATTGAGATTTCATCTACAAAGCAATAACAGAAGAAAACTCCTGTCCTGTGTTTGGAAACTCCTCTCTCCCCTGCTCACAGATACCTCAAAAATTCTGTGATAGTACGAATCACACTGACTCAATTTATTAATTTATACCACACACAAAAAAATTAAAATATGAATAATAAATTAATTTTCTGGTTTCCATTTTCCTTAAAGATGGTTTGTCCACCCTATTGTGGTTGGTTTTATTTTTTAAGTCCTCAGAAGTACTGACTTTTAGGGACCACAGGAGATTTGTCAGCAGTGAGGTATTTAAACTCTCTTCCCCACTGCTGAAGAGCCTTAAGTCATTAACAGTTGCATCCTTCCACCTTTGCCCATCATTCAAGAGATATTATTTCACAAAGAGTAAGGGGAAACTTGAAATTAAGGAATTTAATTATCATATCACTTCCCTCCGTGAATCCTTTACAAAAATTTAAGGAGGCAAAGCTGTCAGTCACCTCTCATGCATCTAAGATGGTTGGGTACAGAGACTTTGCAGTTGTCACGGAGAGAAAATCATAGTCATATTAAACATCAGGAAAAGACAAGCTTTGAGAAAATATCCAGTGACAGAGATTTTAAGAAGACTTAAAAAATATATATGCTATTAATTCATAGAAATTGAGAAATATCTAGGTTGAAGGATTTGATGTCCAAATCAGGAAGGAAGAATTTGAAAATTAGCATCTTGTCAAGACGACAGGAAGAACCTGCAAGCGGTAAAGAAGGTCTGTTAAAATAATACAGGACAATTTCTCTTGATGTTGAAGGAGCAGTGAGAAGAAAAACATGAAAATTGTGTTTTTTTTCTGTAAAGAGGAGACCACTGGGTTTTTCCACACTTCTATCTCTGTTTATTTCATTGAACCTTAAATATCAAGTAAGCCCATTGCTCCCTAGCAGATTCCTGCCTTCCTGCTCTTAGTGAATTCTGCATGATGCAGAAGGCATTCTGCTGCTTCCCAAAGTGCTTTGGCAACATCTTCCTCACCAGTAAGCATCATCCCCCAGCACTCAGGGCACCAAATCCTCATGGATCAGTGGAATACACTTCATGCATACGGGTTTGAACTGAGAAGGTACAGCTTCTGGATTTTCATTTAAAAAAAGAGTATTCTTATTTCATAAGAAATTTTTGAAATCCCACCAACCTTTGTAATAAAGAATCACTATTTGCCAAGAAACAAACAAAACCAAATAAAACCTTCCATAAAGCTTATAAAACAATTTACATCTTGTAGTTAATATTATGATGAAACAAGGCAAAGCAAGCCCTATCTTTTCTAGTTGTGGGAATGAAGGTGCACACAGAAAGCCATTTCACATCTTAACCTGAAGGAAACTTTAATTTTTCTATTTGTAAGCCTGAAAAAAAAAAAAAAACTAACCAAAAACAAAAGACCCAAAACAGAACCAAACAAACAAAAAAAACCCAACCCAAACCAAACAAAACAGAAACAAATAAGCAGCACTGGACTTTTAAACATCTGTTTAATCAATGTAAATTTATTTGTAAAATGATGACTATGGTTAAGGAAAAAAAGTACTTTATGAGTTTTAACTCAACCACATCAGTTTTATTAGTCAAAAGAGGCCTAGTCTAAACCATATATTGATGAAGGATACAGAATTTCATATTCATTTTGTGAACCCAGAGGCAATCATTTAACTTGAAAAAACATTAATTTTCACAGAACAGGCTGTGTCACTTGTAGTTTGTGTAAATCTAGGCTATGTTTTTTAAAATTATTATTTCTTTCATTATTAAAAACTATTACATTTGAATCACAATTTTAAGATCCTAACAAATATAAAAATATTTCCCTTTTCCATTTGGAAAATTAGACAAGAATGTCCATTACATTCAGTCATCATCAAAGCACTGAATAAATATAAACAAAAATTCATCAATTCAGGCCAAGTATCTTATTTTACATTCAGGTGATATTTTCTTACTTGTTACAAACCTGGAGCAATTATTTCAAATATCCTACAAATAAAAATCAGCTTTGGCATCTTCTCCAACTAAAAGACAAATCATGTTAAATCAGAAGCAGTGAGCATTTTGTTAGAGCCAAAACTGGGCACTGGGAGACATTCAGAATGCAGAAGACAAGACAAACGTCTATGTTTTAGACATCCATTCCATCTTGAAAAAAGAAGCAAAGCCAAGGTTAATGTAATCCCAGTAAGTGCATAGTTAGCAAGTGACATAAACATGTGACAGGCACTAATTTTTCCTTTTGGGAGAAAATAAGCATAGTTGAAAAGAATACCATTTTTAGCTAGTTTATTCTGAATATTCACTTTAGCCTACACTCCTACACTTTAGCAATATTTTAAAATACTGTCTATCGACAGCTTTATTGGACTGTGGAGGCTAACAAAACCAGAATTTGTTTACAACAATGCAAATACCAATGTCTAGGAATCATTTTATTAGATTTCAGCAATTCTACATATTTCTACCAAATAGTTTTGGATTCACAAGTAGCATGGATTCACAAAGGGAAAATCCTGTTTGACTAGTCTGATAGATTCCTATGATAGCGTGACTAGTTGGATAGATGAAGGGAGAGCGGTGGATGTGGTTTACCTTGGCTGCAGCAAGGCTTTTGACACTGTGTCCCACAACATCCTAATTGTGAAGCTCAGGAAGTATGTATTGGATGAGATGACTGTGAGAGGGACTGAAAACTGGTTGAACAACATAACTCAGAGTGTCGTGGCCTGTGGGGTAGAGTCTAGCTGGAGGCTTGTGGCTAGTGCTGGGCCCATGTTTTGCTAATGACCAGGCCTAACAGGAACGACACAACCATCAGGAAGAGAAACCAATATGCAGACTGTATTGTAGACACAAACGTTATGACATGAATGATCGCTGGGGGTACAAACACGTCAGCCAGCTCGTACATGATCAATGCCACCCCCAGTGATCCCACAAAGGACAAGACTCAGCCCACGACAGAGGGTACAAACAGTGAACTGAGGTTGCCCACAGTTGGCATGGGAAACAGCCAGACCAGCAAGTTAAACACATATGAGAAAGGTGCCCACATGGCAACTCTCACTCGATCAGCCCACGTTCACAAAGACACAGACAGACACTCCTGACTCCCTGCAAGTGGTCCCAGCTTTTATCCCCAAGCAGACCCCTGACCTTT
>NW_008585987.1:339-47084 GCF_000691845.1 Merops nubicus | reverse complement strand
AGCTATCCAGAGGGACCTGGACAGGCTGGAGACCTGGGCAGGGAGAAATGTAATGAAATTACATAAAGGCAAGTGTCAAGTCCTGCATTTGGGGAGGAACAACCCCATGCACCAGTACAGGATGGGGGCTGATCTGTTGGAGAGCAGTTCTGGGGAAAAGGACCTGGGAGTCCTAGCTGATAGCAGGACGACCATGAGCCACCAGTGTGCTCTTGCAGCCAAGAAGGCCAACGGCATCCTGGGGTGCATGAAGAGGAATGTGGCCAAGAGGTCGAGGGAAGTCATCCTCCCCCTCTACTCTGCCCTGGTGAGGCCCCACCTGGAATACTGTGTGCAGTTCTGGGCCACTAAGATAGTCAAGGGCCTGAACACCTGACATGTGAGGAAAGGCTCAGGGAGCTGGGGATGTTTAGCTTGGAGAAGAGGAGGCTGAGGGGGCATCTTATTAATGCTTATAAATATCTAGAGGGTGGGTGTCAGGAAGATGGGGCCAGGTTCTTCTCAGTGGTGTCTGGTGACAGGGCTAGGGGCAATGGCCACAAGCTGGTGAACAAGAGATTCAACCTGAAGATAAGGAAGAGCTTCTTTACAGTGAGAGTAACAGAGCACTGGAACAGGCTGCGCAGTGGGGTAGTGGAGTCACCATCTTGGAGACTTTCAAGGCCTACCTGGACGTGTTCCTGGGTGATGTACTCTAGGGGATCCTGCTCTGGCAGGGGGATTGGACTAGATGGTCTTTTGAGGTCCCTTCCAGCCCCTAACATTCTGTGAACCTGTTTTAATTCTGGAAGGCATAGCTGTATAATCTCTTGGGTTATGGAGTGTTAGACCAGGTGTATTACACCTGGCTTCTTTATTCCTTCCTTACATGGTGCCCCCAGCCTGTTACTGGTGAAAGGAGAGGCCCAAGAAATAGTGTGTGGAGTCCACTACCTTAAATTATCTTTTTGTATCAGGGATAACTCAAGTTTCTGCAGAGGAGATGGAAGTGTCCTTTGGCTTAGGAAGATCCTCTGTTCAATGAACTCACTGCTAATCAATGTATTAGAAAATACGTCTTCCTTTTGCACAGTGAAGGAAAGACTCCATCTAGAGAACAGCAAGAAACAGCAATATCTCCCAAAGAACTAGGGTGCTATCCTTTCAGTAGCCCTGATGCTTGGACTGTCTCAGTATCCTCCAGAATGACCTTTATCATCTGCTGAGTTGCTTGGGTTGCTGCAGTGTGCAACAAAATTACACATCTCTCACCAGGAATTCTGAACTAAACACAGATTTCAGACGAGATATTTGGGAGAAGGGTCTGTGCCACCCCTAATCCAGTGGAAACATGTTTTCACATATACTCTCACTATTTGTGCTTTGCTTCAAAGTAATTTGGCAGAAAATTGCTTGCGAAGTTGTCTGGGGCACCCTATTGGCTATTTAAAACAGGTGACTCCCATCACACTGAGGCTGGTGCTGTGACTTGGCAGGTGCTAAGCGGCTGCTTATGTTGAGGGAATGCTACAAGACCTCTTTGCTAAAAGCAGAGCTGGGTGACAGGTTTATATTTTCAGACACAACAGCGATACTACAGCACAGCTATCCATCCCGCTGAACAGAAGTTAAACAAATGTGAGAAGGGTTGAGCTTTTGGGGTTTTGTTGGGGGTTGTTTTTTAAGCAAAGATATCTTTTAATGCTGTTCTTTTATCAACAGTGTATTTTCTCTGGAGTGCAGAGTTTACAGTATTTGAGGGAAAATAGCAAAAGGTTGGAGAGGAGGATTGTGACTCAAGTCACTTGCATCTGAGGTGCTGAAAAACACACATATCACACTAATTGTTGCTCAGTTTTTTGTGCTTAAGAAGTAGAATATCTGTGTTTAGGTAACACAGGTCTGTGAAAGGACTCAGAGACACCTCACTGAACATGCTTGAGATTCCTGCCCTCTATGGGAAAGATCTAAACACAGTGGAAAACTTTGCCTGCAAGAATCCTTGATGTACGGGAGAAAGCAGCATGTTTGAAAGCGTTTTTTCTCTCTAGCAAGGACCAAGCTCCACGGTGCCTGTACCCCCATTTGTATGCCTCCACCTGGGTGCTGCTGTGGAGATCCCCCAGTCTGCGAGGTAAGGAGAATCAACTTACTCTTTGCATTTCAGCCATGGGCTTGTGGTTGCTCCTGCATCCCATTTTTGCTGGCTCACACAGAATTAATGCATCAAACTGAGGATGGCCACAGCTTCCAAACCCACAGGTATGGAAACAAGAGGGCAAGCACGAGCAGCTGGAACATGCTGTCTTAGGTGGCAGTGAGCTACCGTGTGCCTGTTGAAATGTAGCAATTTCATTCTGTTGTGGGACAGCTTGGCTGCATGGTTAGCTACAGGAATTCATTTGTCAGCAGCATCTGTGCATCCCTGTAAAGGTGCAAGTGAAAATTTGGAAATGGGAAATCCCAGGATTTTGAGGAGGTGGTGAATACTCAAAAGCTGAGAGCAGAACAATTGGTATCCTTATTTGGGAAGATGCAGGAAAGCAGAACAGAAGATGACAGTACAGTTGTCTGCTGGATGAGGATTTAAATATATGGCACAGGTTTAGAAGGTCTGGGTGCCCTGGGAATATGCTGTAAAATCAGGTTGTTTCTTGCCCAGTGAATACTGAACCAGCCTCCATAAAAATTGCTAAGAGAAGTCTGGCATATCCAGTAAAAGTAAAAGCATTAATGATATAAGAACACCAGTATGATGGGAGATCAAGGCCCAGTGTCTTCTAGATTTTCATTCCTTAATAAAAATATTATATTGCTACAAGTATAAAGGAAAACTGTGTTCCTGTTATCAGGTATGATTTATATACAGCAGCAGTTACAAGAATGTGTGACATTAAATCTCTGGCATAGCTCTTTTGTGGGATAAGTAAGTAACGTTAGATATAGTGGGAGGATCCAGGGACATGATGAATAATGTCATATTCATTGTGGATTATAAACCAAACATATGGTGACCAGAAGGGTCAGTAAACAGAGAGCAAAGAATAGGAAAGTCCTAAACAATTTGTCCTTGATGAGAAGGCGATGAGTCCTTGTTCTTTGTGGGTCAGAGCTCATTTTCTGAAGTTTCTGCCTGTAGTCAAGAGATGTTTTAGGCAGAGTAGGCAGTTGCCATAGAAGCAGATGGCTAAGGGCACCAAAATGACTGAGTGATGGAAACCCTGTGCTCTGCTACCTGCTCACCTGAAGGTGTCCTGCACTTGTCACCATTCCCTCCCTCTGTGGAGCGGCATTTTGCAGGTTGAGTGATGCTTATTCTCTTGTCCTGCAGCTGGACTCCAAAGTGTTGTGCCACTGCAGTCTGCAGAGTAGGGAGCCTGCCTTTCCAGACACCCCTACATTCACATCTCCCATGTCCCTGGCCCCAAACTTTCCCTCTGTTTCAAAGACTTGTGGCATGAGTGTGTTTCTCCAAGGGAAAGGTTTCAGGTGAAGAAGACTTATTCTGTTAAATGACCTCCACTTCTTAGAAAATGGGAGTTCAGGGAGAGGAAAACCTTGTAGAAACAGATATAGAAATGGATGAAGACAGGAGGAGGGACAGCAGAGACAGAGTGCTGGTATTGGTGGGCAGATGTATACCTGTGACCAGGGAAGTGAATATGATAGATTATGGAGGATGGAGGCCTATTTAAGCCAAAGGAAAAAGCTGATGCAAGTGTAATGCAGCACAGTTAAATTATGGGGAAAAAATCCCTATTGACCTGGTTATGAGAAGAGCATTTCCTTTTACTAGGTTCTGGAGCAGGCTTCATAAGGTAACCAAGCAATGTTAGAATGAAACTGATCTATCTATGAAAAAAATTATTTAAACTGGATGTTACAGGTGGCAGGAAACTGGTCATACTGGTCCATAGATCCTCTGAAGGATCTATTTGCCAATGTTATTCCAAGTACACATCTTATCCAAATTGAAAACTTGAAAGGGGGCCTCAGTCTTGAATCTGCACTGTTGCATAACATGGGAAAAATCATTGTCCCTATTGCCCATTAAGCATATATCAAAGCCCTTCTCCATGAGTGTGGAGGTAACCAGCTGAGATTTTGCTGTACTACACCTTGCTTGTCCTCTCACCCTCACCAGATTGAGACAACTGAGCCCTTCCCAGTACAGGCACCCTCAGGGCCCCCTGGGTTGAAAGGTGGACTGCAAATTTGCAACACAGATGCATGGTACTGGTCTCAGGGCATAGTGGGCCCCTGCTCCTCCAAGGGAACATGGAGGATGGTTCCCACCTATCACAGCAAGAAGTCAAAAAATAAAAGATAATTAACATGTAGTTAGACAAAGAGGACAAACGGCCAAAATGGAGGTTAGAAAGCCAAAGATACAAAGCCAAAAGGATCATCAATGTGAGTTGCAGCTAATGTTTTATCTATGGTTCCTAACTTCACTGGTTTTAACCAAGAGATTGCTAAAATGCCAATGTGTCTTGACAGCAAGGGTGGACAGGTGGTGAAGAAAGGCACCTGGTAACAAGGAAATGCTATGATCCACGTGGCTTTTGCTAGAAATGAGAGGTGGCTTTGTGCTGTGCTTGCTTCTTACTGCAATTGTATTGTGCAGGTGTTGAGCTTCATTTCTACCTCCTTTCTGGGCTCTGTTGATGAATTAATTTGAATAAACTCATTTTCCATTTCAAAGGAAAACCAAGCTTCTTCTCTTCCTTTCTACAGCATACACCATTTTTCTGTGAACTCCTCCACTTTGTAGTAGTTTGTTTAAGCATTATTTAGGCAATGTAAATATAAAACATTTTACCGATACAGTTGCATATTTCACACTAATTTTGGGTCTTATTTTATATGTCTTCATAATGAAAAGAAACGGAATGGAATGATGGATATTTTCACAAAAAGTATAGCTTTTATGTATTGTACCTCCTTTTGCATTTGCTGAGAAAGATCTTTTTACTTTTCTTTGTCAGAATATCCAATGTCCTTTGAAGGTTCAGTTAGCAGCAACTGTCTATGGAGTTATTAACAGTATATGCATGGCAAGAACAGCCTATTGTGAGTAATGGCTAAATATTTTTCTCCTTTTATAGTCTGCTTACAGATTTAATGCTGGAGTCTTTTATACATACATATTTGTGTATGTATTTTATGTATAAGTTTTTGAAATGTATCAGCTCCAAAATAATTTCCAGGATTTTTTTTTTTTTTTTTGGCATCAGGTGCAATAAAATAGAGAATTTGTTGTGATGCAGTTCAACCTTTTCCAGAAAATTTAAACCAAACTGCTATGTGAAACTGCCCATAAATATTTAGTGAGCTCTTCAGAGCATTTGAAATTATGTATAGTATTATATCTGTTACAGACTTGAGGACAAAAACAATGATATATGCATTGTTATAGTATATAACAGTAAAGTATATATCAGCATTTAGCATCACCACCTGTCCTCCAACCTCAACCAAGTTCCTCAGCACCCTCCATAGTTTTAGGATTTAAGGAACTTCCTCCAAAAGCTCCAAATAATAGAGATATCACCACTGATATTTCGATGCATCATCATAAATTCTTCTCACCGCCAGAATGAGATACATTTTGTCTTGACTTTGCCAAGCTATAGAGACCTGCTGGATTTCTGTTGATTAAGGGAAAAGCTATCTTTTCATTAGCACAGCCTCTCCAGAGGTGCACTATTGCTCAATAAAGGAGCAGCACCACTAAGCAGCTTCCCTGTCCATGCTCTAACTGCATCAATTTCTGCTTTCCCACTCAAAAAACGTCTCAAAACTGCTCAAACTCTCAGCTCAGTCACAAAATCTTTTAATCTACAAATGTTATTTTGAGCTTGTACACAGAACATAGAAACAACCCAGGAAAGAAAGAAAATAACAGGGAGATCAGCTGGAGGTTTTTCTGTCCTGTCAGCTGTAAATGGCACCATTGCAATAACGTGGCTTTGAGTCTCTGGAAAAACTGGCTGCCTCTGTGTCCAGGGTACACCACTACAGGTACAGACAGGAATCCTGCCTATCTACAGCAGGTGGACCCTGCATTTTTGTGATGTTTTCCACATAATCCTGCCACTGTTTGCTCTCACCCACCCTAGATAGCTTGCTGGCTGATGTGGTGCTCCTAGTTTCTGTCTTTCCTTTCAAATGCATTTTCACATTGCCTCTTCCCAGGTACATGTTGGTGTATCCATGTATTCATCTTCCTGGGAGAAGCAAGGAGAATGGACATCCCTTCACCTCTGTTTATTATGACTTAGGGATGCCACACTGTTGAGGTGTCATGGTGAGCTGATGTAGGAAACTGCCTGCTTGGCTAGACGTCTGAGGAACAAGTTACTGCCTGCTGCTCACCAATGCCTCTGATCTCTCCATCTGAGCCAGGGGGAAGAAGAGTGCAGAGAGCACTCAACAGACACAGAGAGGAGATCCTTTCTGCTTTTCTGTGAAGAAAGAGGTCAGACATCATCAGCATGAAGCCAGTATGCTCTTTTGACTAAGCAAATTTAGAGTCATTTATTTACAGGACTCAGTCCATCATTCTTTCATTGACTCTGGCAGCCAAGGTATCAGATATCTCCTTGTGGCAGATTCTGAAAGTAAGAAAGTTGTATTTAATTTTGCTAAACATCTGCTCATAACACAGGGGAACTTCAGGCATGCTGAGGATGTTTGCAATTGGTTGTTCATTTCTCTTCAGAAATGAAGGATGGAAGTATGTGTTGATCATGGCTTTGGAATAAATGAAGTATCATATACCACTGTCTTTGAAGAGACAATACATAATTTTTGTGACAACAGCACAATATTTATTCTGCTATTGTTTTCCTGTAACTGCTCATCTAACCAATATTTCTTTCCTTCTCAGATGCTGATATTGAGCTGACCTTGCTGATGGCTGCATTATGTAACATTCTTCAGCATGATCTCATGCATTACTGTGCTTTTCCTTATATGCAACAAATGACATTGCTTCTAACATGAAGAGTTGAAGTGAGCCTGTATCACAAAGCCATAAAATGGAATTGTATTTTGATAGAAGAGATTAGTAAATTTTATAAACCTGTATTTCTGCAATGGAAATGTAGAATTTGTTCAGAATAAATTTAAACAGTTCTCTGGCATCCTGAGTACTCAAACATTCTCTGCTGCAAGACTTCCTTGCATATGGTACCTTCTACAGTAAATCACTTGTATCTCCTCTTTATTACATGTCATATCCCCCTTCCCTTAACTCCAGTAAGTATGTGGGTGGAAAACACGGTTTTTCTTTTTAAAAGAGGATCACTCTAAGCATCAAAGGACCTTTTTATGCTCTTAGCTACACAAAGGAAAAATAAGCTGTTGCATAGCTAGTTTATTTCCACTTTCTGAATGGGCTTGTTCTGAAAAGATAATTGGACTTCACAAGACAGAGCACTCTGGAAGGCAGTAAAGGAAATAATGTATAGGCCTCTTAACAGCACATACTTTGAGTGAACACTTTCATTAAGGAATTCTTACCCTTGTAAGTGGTGGCCTATCTCTTGGATATTCCCCTCAGTGAATGATTCATCTGAAGTCAAATCAGGCTTCTCTGATACACAGAAAAGGTAAATTTTCACCTCTTCACTATATACAGGGGTTTTTTTTTATACCATGACATTGAGGTCGGTTAGCTTAAGGTGATCTCTCTGCATTTTACATCTGCTGCACTTGTTCTGTGCACCTCACTCGGGATCTTGGGGCTTGTCAACATGGAAAATTCTGTTGTGTTAACTTAGAGATCCATAGCTGCTCTTTGCTGATTCATTGTGTGGACTGTAAGTACGTATCAAGTGCAGGGAAGCATTATCCTCTCTCTAAGAGAGCAACACATACCTTATAAAACATCATTATTAGGGTCTTTTGTAAAAAAAAACACGAAAAGGTCAGTGCCCAGAGTATCTTATTGGCTATTATCCCTCACAGGAATAGTAGTTTGAAAGATGAAATTTGCCCAGATCAGTTTATTCATTATAATTAAGAGCATAATTAAAGACAAGAAAGTTTTTGGTGAGCTGTGGGGCTGTAATAGTCTTGGTGAAGACAAGTAGATACACAGAAGGCTGTATCATTTAGACTGGACACACATTTTCTACCATTTTTGCTAGATGTTAAATATCCAAAGAACACAATCAGTGTCCTTGGCTGTCAAAGGTGTGGGATATTTACAACAAGCATTCCTTATAGAAACATTTTAACAAACCATTTCCTAGCTGTTCTATAATTATTACTCACTGTAATCATAATGTTCCTAAAGTTCAGCAGCAGCTTACAACATTGTTGCTTCAGCATTAGGGGAATGTGGTTTTCACTTGCTGGTAGGAAAAGACATGTAATTCTTACTACTGTAGGCTAATATATATTACATAGATCATTAGGCAACAGTTCATGTGGGGACTTGGCATTGAGTTATTAATATGTCGTAAGTTGCATTCTAATTTACTCTGCAGTAATGAGAAAAGTGTTATGTAGACAAGCCTCATATAACTTCAGGAACAGAAAGTCGTGGCTGTAAGGTTATACGCATCTTGTATGTAACTTGGAAGAGAATTTGGCATAGCCCTTAGCAGAAGGTTTACAATAAAAATACAGTAAAGCTGATCATAGAATTACTAACACATTTCCTTTCCAGAAGCATACCTTTAGGAAGAGAGAGTAGGATTTTATTTATTATTTTTGCTTTTTATTGCTTATGGTTCCACTGAGACAAGAAATGGAGCTCTTGCCTGGAGCACTTACTTTGCCTGAGGAAAGGGAAGCTGTACATAGAAATGCAATCAGCTGGCAGTGGAACATAGAGTCAGAACTAGTGTGCCTTTCATTACTACTGATCCTTACCAACATCTGAGGCATCGTAACAGAAGCCACCATTTATACTCGTCTATCTATAGCTTCTCCAAACCTAAATCATGTATTTTCATGTTAGATGTCTGACCTTAGCCTTTCAGAATGGGAAACCTGTTTCAGATACAGAAGTTTATGTTTTATGTTCAAATCCCCTGTGTTCCTACCTAGGACAAAGCTAACAAGGTCAAAAGCTTATGTGATATTTTTACTAGAGGAAGAGATGTACTCGCAGGTAGAAATAAATAGCCTTTTGACAGCTGATCTGGCTTCTTTTATTTGTTATTGCAAAGCAATATGGGAAGAGAGCTCATGAGAAAATAAAACATGATTCTACTGAAATGTTATTTACTTTTTAACATCCATGTAAATAAAAATTCTAAATTTTTTTGGTGACTTATCTGCCTGGCTCAGTGAGCTTACGCAAATCTGTCAGGCATGTGAGTGTGTACAAATATCTCTTGGACTCAAACAGCTGCCCAAGCACAAGACCTTCATCATCAGGGTAGGGGGTGGGTGAGGAAGGCTGAATTGAAATGGGGCAGTGTATCTCTGAGCTCGTGTAGGTGAAGTTTACTCATTATTTAATGAGCACTAGCAGTGCCTTAACCAAGATGTTGTACTCCTAACCCACTACTGTTCCCTCCCGACCTCCTGATTGCCCCATCCCTGGAGACTTTCAAGGTCAGGTTTGAAGAGGCTCTGAGTAGCTTGATCTAGTTGGAGGTGGCCTTGCTTATAGGAGGAGGGTTGGACTAAGTGACCTTTGGCCTTCCAACCCAAACATTCTATGATTCTGTGATTGCAGGACACGAGCATGAACCTAGTAGCTATCAGCAAATAGGTGCCTTCTCTAGCTGCATCTCCCATGGGTATGGACAGTGAAGTTCAGGCTCTGTGGGAAAAATAGATCTAAGTATCAAGGTATTTTCTGTTGGCAAGTGTTGTCAGTCTTCCTCCTACAAGTGAAATGCTTCTCTGCAGATTTGTGCCAGAGCTTTCTTCTGGTCTTCTTACACTGCACATCAAGGCTTCCCAGTACATCTGCTGCTTCTGCTATGCGCTAGCAACTTGTGTAATAGTCTGTTACATGACTCAGGATGACACTAGCAGCTGTGGCTTATTCTCCCAAATGGTTTTTAAATTATTTATTCAATTTACCAAATTTGATGGGTTTTATCTCACTTATTGTGCTGTTTACCTGTGGAGAATTTTAAAGTTTATCTACCACTGCCCTGCTTATTGTTATAGTTATTTTTATTTAATTCTGAAATCGAAGAAACAGAAAATTCTGCACAAGTAGTTCTGACTTCCTTAGAGAGATTTTAATAAGCATACAAATTTACAATGATTTATTTCTGTTATTCTAAACTCTAGTCAGAACTAGTTCTAAATGTAGATCTCTTCTTTATTTTTCTTATCCCTCTCTTCTTGTTACCATTTTTCTTGCAGTAACATTAATCCTTTGACATGGGCATCATTAGTTTGCAGGATCCATAAGAACATTTCCTTTATGTCTCTATACTAAGCAAGACTAATTCATCCATTGGTCTGATTGTCAGGTTTAATATATTAATATGAAAAATGCTTGCTGAAAAACATCTGCGTTATTAAAGATTATGAATAAACCGAAATGCGAGCAATTTATCTGATGAAGAATATCAGCACACTCTGTGAAACAGCCTTCCTTTTGGATGATAACCTACAAAGGGGTCAGTGCTGGTCAGACAGAGCAAGGGTCCCAATGGAAATTTGCCCAGAGCTCTGTAGGAGAAGTCGGGCTTTCAGGGTCCTTGACACACTTGCTTACCCTGAAAATTTTCCCCAGGCTAAGTTTTAGACCCCAAAGCCTCAGACGTGGCAGTTCATGCTGCTACTTGCCTGCCATTTCAAAAGCAGACAGGCAACCGAGGCGACTCTGTTGCTGGAAATCTGTGCTCCTGGGACCCTGGGAAATCTTTGGTGAGACAAGCTCTAGGGGAACACCTCACCATCACACCTCTCCCATTTCCAGTGCATGAAAAGGCTCAAATACATCTGCTCTGCCCCATGCACTGGAAACATACACTGTGAGAAATCTTTTTAATGTAATAAGAAATAATTAATTTGAAGATGCACAGACCGATGGATGCAACTCCAGTCTGTGTGACTGCCTATGGCATCAGAGCAGGCTGGACCCTGGGAGAGCTGCACACAGCACACTCAGTGTCCTGGTCTGGCTCAACCAAGTACTCAATTAAGTCTTAGTTTGGACATCTCTCCTTTCTCATAGACAAATCAGTAAGTCTTACACCATAAGAGGGGATAATTGTAATTTCTTACTGAAGAATAATTTTAAATATAAATAATATAAATATAAATAATATTTAAATAATTAGGTAGTCAGAAAGGTAAATGGATCCGGGACTCTGCCAGAGGTGGATACTGGTATATCTTTACAAAATAATCTTAAAACTCTGTCATACCAACTACCAAGTGAATGTTTCAGTCAGCATGGTGTGATTAAATATCCCATTAATTTTCCATATCATCTTATATCCTTCCTGTGGGAGTCAACTTTATATGACCCATTGTTAACACTAGGCAAATGCAAGATAATTAAAACACTAAATTTAATTAGTGTTTGCATGTGTATGCATTGTATTTTGTAAACAGAATACAAGATACATGCCTATGATTTCTTTATATCCGAGTACGCTTTATAAGGCTAGGGCCCAAAGGTGTAACATAGGATTAAAAACATTATTATATCACCTTACACTTGCCCTCTCCTAATCCTGATGTATTTATAATTGTCTGCTATGCTACATAATAACTTGGTTTATTCATAACATACCATTAATCAATTCAATGTAATTTAGATAGGCCTTTAGAGATTTTTATTTTTCTTTTTCCCCTGGCTTGCTATTCTGCATTTTAGTCTTTCCTGCATTCTACTTGTGTTTAACCTGAATCATTGTGGCTGTTGAAAACTGTGGAATGATTGCCTATGAGCCTTCAACTTGCTATTGTAGGACTCAAAATTATCCTAAAAATGGTTTGTTGCTTCATTGGCCAACACTTAAAGTGGCAGAATTTAACTGACATCAGTGGAATTATGCCAGCATGTAATTTTCCTCTAATATCAGACTAATATCAAAGAGCCTTAGAAAATCAAAGTTAACACAGAACACTCTTTGTTTCTCTCTGGCCTGGACTATGCACATCGAGTTTTTATGCAATCATGTTATTGAATATCCATGACAAGCAGTTCTTATGTCTAATGCAAAAATCACAAAGAGACACAAAAATGGGTTTTTTTGCTAGTTATCTCAACTGTTGTTGATGATTTCACAGAACATATTGAGTTTAACTGTGAGTTTGGGTGACTGCAAGGAGGTCATGTCCCATGCCAAGGATTCAAATATCAGACTCGGATGTTTTGAATGTGATTGTGCTCTCAACAGAAAACCAGTTTATTAAGTAAAGAACTTGGGTGACTTGTTAGTATCAGATAGATCTAGTCTCCAATTTTCTCCATTTTAGTGACATTTCTGCTTCCCTTTTCAATGTTACAAATCAAAGATATTCATAGCATTAAAAACTATATTAATGTATTTATAATTTATTGAAAAAAAATTGGAAAAAAGCTAACATTTTGGTGCAGACTGCTCTAATTATGGATTTAACAACTATTCACATACAAACTCTGTATCACTTGCAATACTTTTGCATTTCTTTAATTAGGAATATCTGACTGGACACCACCTGTGTACATCATCTTTCTTTAGTCATGCAGTGGGACCTTTTCAAAACAAGTAATCTTGCTAATATTCTCACAAATAAATGCCTAGGGCCTCAAGAACAACTAACACAATGAGACAAAGGGTATCCCACAATCATGAATGATGCCTTGGTGTATTTTCCCATTAATTGTCTGCTTCTGCTTTAGCTCCTTGCAAGATGACCCCAGGCTTCAGGTAGCTCCCAGCTATTACAGGTAACACTGGCATTTGGCTTTTTATCTTCCAAACTGAAGGCTGAAGCACTGGTTCCGCAGCTGTGGTTTGCTGCTGCATGCCACCTCCAGCCTTCACACTCTGCAAAGCAGGTGCTCAAAGAGATGATGGGCCTGGAGATTTTCAAAGTGCCAGAACAGAGCCATATGCTGTCGAACAGTTTGTCTGAGATCCATTTCATCAGGCTGATGAAAGTAGAGAGGTATTTTCTGCTCTAAGAGTGCTCTTCAACTGATAGAGCACGTTGCAACCTTTGCAGAAAGGGCTGGATGAAATGCTACAGCCACAGGGAATGAGAATGGTGGAAAGCCACATGAATGGCTTATTTTACATTGGAAAACACCCATGGCTTCAAACTGCTTTATTTGCTGGAAACTCTGAAAATAACTTTCTCTAATGGTGCCAGGCTCCATTCACAGTCACAAAGACAGAAACCAATGCACCTCTAGAAAGTCTTTTCTGCTAGCTTTCTCTTGATTTTATAGGAAGCATGGCAGTTTGACCCAGCTCAAAAATATGTTGTAGGCAGGTGCTGATCACATCCTTCCACTTTTCTGTCTGAGAAAACAATTTGTACTGTACAGTAAAACAGGTGTCAGTGAACAAGTTTTAAACAAACTATCACTACCGTCAGAAAACAGACTCATTTTCTTGAGAGCACAGTATCTTTAGAGACATAAACTCGTAATGCAGTGTATTCAATGCTCTGAATCATGAACATACACAGGAATGGAGAAATCTTATTTTTCAATTTGATTCTAATAGAGAAGCCACTTTCAAGCAAACAAAATCACTCCTGAGAGAGCATGCTGTCAAACATGTTACACATCCAAATATAATAGTAAAGGTTCTTTAGATTGCTTAACAAAGCACCTTGGAATGTGTGAAATTCAAAGCTACTCTGAAAAGGTACGTTTGAACAGTGCAGGAAAAGTAAAGTGTTGGATTCTAATGCATGAATGTGTATCAAAATAGACTATTACACAGTGGGACTACTTTCTAATAAGGGAACAAATAGAAAACAATCATCAAGATGGAACACCTGCCTGCATGAAGCCCCTTAGGTATTTAATTTGCTTAGGAGTATTTTGTCTACTTTTTTGCAAGCATATGTTAGGACTAACTTAAGTATAGGTGCTTTTTCCTTGAGCTAGAGAAAAGACAGTATCATCCCATTAATTCTTTTTCAGGAGGACTTTCCTTTGCTTCTCCTGGATGTTTACATGTATGGAGAGGAACATCTGTATGGAATGGTCTTCTGAAATGACTCTCATATGGGATATGTTTAGGGAGACACAGGTTTGTCGTTTCTATAAGATCACCTGAAAGTGATTTGATTTACCTATTGCTTCCTGTAGAAGAGTTTATCTAAGTTCTGGATACGCAATGAGGAATATCTTCTGCACCCATGGTGAAGTGGAAATGACTTTTCACTTGAGAGATTACCAGACTGCAGGCTAAGAACTGTTCAGAAGGGACAGTCAAGGAAGGAGCATCAAAGACATATCTCTCTGTGTAGAAGAATGGATTGAGTGCACAGATCTACCTTTGAGAAACTAGTGACAATTGACATGGTCCTCCATGCTAAGGTGCTCAACAATGGGTTTGCCTCAGTTTTCAATGGTAATCTCTCTTCCAACATATGTCAAGCCCCTAACCCTTCAGGCAGGGACCGGGAGAAGGAATTACTTTCCATTGTAGAAGAAGATAAGGTTCAAGACCATTAGAGGACCCTCAATATACACAAGTCCACGGAACCTGACAAGACGCATTCCAGGGTCCTGAGGCAATTGGCTGATGTGGTTGCCAAACCACTCTCCATGATATGTGAAAATTCCTGGCAGTCAGGCAAAGCCCCTGGTGACTGGTAAAAGGGAAACACCACAGTCACTTTTAAAAATTTTAAAGAGGAGGGCACTGGGAACTACTGACCAGTCAACCTGAACTCTGTTCCCAGTGAGACTGTGGAGCAGATCCTCCCGAAAGACATGTGGAAACATATAGAAGACAGGGGGGCGATTAGATACAGCCAACATGGCTTCACCAAGGGCAAATCATGCCTGACTAAACTGGTGGCCTTCCATGATGGAGTCACTGCATCAGTGAACAAGAGAAGACTTACATATGTCATCTACTTAGATTTTTGTAAGGTCTTTGATACAGTCCCACACAACATTCTAAATTAGAGAAATATAAATTTGAGGAATGGAATGGTTAATAAATTGTCTGGATGACCGTATCCAAAATGTTGTCGTCAATGGCTCAATGTTCGAGTGAAAACCAGTAATGAATGGTGTCCCTCAAGGGTCTGTACTGGGACCAGTACTATTCAACATCTTCATCAGTGACATAGACAGTGGAGTGGGATGGAATGCACGCTCAGCAGTTTTGTGGGTGACACCAAGCTGAGTGGTGCAGTTGATGCACCAGAGAGAAGTGATGCTATCCAGAGGGACCTTGAAAGCCATTGAGGAGTGGGCCCACACAAACTTCAGGAAGTTCAGTAAGGCCACGTGCAAGGTCCTGCATCTGGGTTGGGGCAATCTCCAATCTTAATAAACCCTATAGGAAAAAGGGATTGAGAGCAGCCCTGTGGAGCAGGACTTCAGGATACTGGTGGATGAAAAATTGGCCGTGAGCTGGCAAAGTGTGCTTGCAGCCCAGAAAGCAAATCATATCCCGGTCTGCATCATAAAAGCATGGTCAGCAGGTCAAGGGAGGTGATTGTCCCCTGCTACTCTGACCTTGTGAGACCTCGCCTGGAGTACTGTTTCCAGCTCTAGAGTCCTCAACACAGGAAAGACATGGACTTGTTATAGTGAGTCCAGAGAATGGCCACAAAAGTTATCAAAAGGTTTCAAAACCTGTCCTCTGAAGAAAGGCTGAGAGTGTTTGGGTGATTCAATCGAAAGCAGGGCAGGCTCTGGGGAGACCTCACTGTGGTCTGTCTTCTTTTTTTTTTTTTTTTTTCAAAGGGGCTTATAAGAAAGTTTAAACTGCAAAAGTGTAGGTTTAGATTGGACGTAAGGGAGAAATTTTTTACAATGAGGGTGGTGAGAGACTCAAACAGGTTGTCCAGAGAAGTTGTGGATACCTTATCCCTGCAAGTGTTGAAGGTCAGGTTGCACAGAGCTTTGAGTAAACCTGATTGGGGAATTAGACTAGTTGATCTTCAATGATCCCTTCCAACCCAAACCATTCTATGATTCTAAATTCTGAAAGAGAAGCGTAAAAGGACTCAAGTTAAGATCAGTTTCCACAGATCTGAGTGTTCCAAATGCTACATTTCTGCCATCATGTCTGCTGGAACTAATAAATAGTTTATAATGAGCCAAACCTAGCCTAAAATGTAGTGAAATTATGAAAAAAATGTGGTTTATTTCTATGTTCTAACTCTATGGAACTGAGTTACTGGTGACTTTGACAAACGCCAAAAAATAGCCAGCATCTGTTTATACATTAATTTTATCTTCCATATAGAATGCTGTGAACAAGAAATATTCAAGCAGATGGTAGGGAACACTTTTAAATATTTTAGGGTCTTTTGCAGTGTGTGTGTGGTGGCTAAACTCTAATCAAACATGATGAATATTTGTGCCAGGAAAGCTTGCAAGAGGTATGGCGAATTAGCTACCCACTGTTCAGGTTCAAGAGAATTTTTACATCTATCAAAAGAGTACTTTCTCCAGGAAAGTTTAGTTTCCCTCTTCCTGTCACAGACTAGAGTTAAAGCTCAAGCAAAATCAAAGGCACAGTTACTTAAGTGGATGACTCAACAGGTTTGTTGTATTCTGGACCAAATGAATTACCAACCCTTTTTTCACCTTCTGCTGAACACAAAACATGCATTAAAGAATAGTTTCCAGGACCACAGAATGAGTCTGGGACACACAAAATGTAAAATCAAACAACTTTCAATGAAAGAAATCAGCATAATGTCTACCCTTTCTTTTCCCAAAAAATTACAATGTAGAAAAGCCATATTTGTTTGACACTTGACATACCCGACACTTTATAGGCATAACATGTACAGCTTGCCCTCCCACCCCCCAAATCAGAATAGAGAAAGAAATTTCAAAGACTTGATACTTCAAGGAGTGCCAGGACTTAACACCTCCCACCATGATCTTTCACTTTCATTTTCCTTTCCTCCCAGAATATAATTGTGTGACTCCAAGGTGATGGAAATAGGTAGAGAAAGTTGATCAGGGTTAATTATTTGCAGCAAGACTAAACTCATCTGTCTAAAATCGTATGTCTATATTTGAGTTTCCTAACCTTGGAATCCTTTATAGTAAGGATATTAAAGCGATATTTAAGACAGGTTAGATGAATTGCACACAAGAAGTGCCACTTTCTTTCTACTGACTTGAAAGGGAGCTTATCTTAGATGTAAATGCAGTTAGGTCAGATGAGTCCTGCTCTAAATCTTTCCTTTCTTTCCAGCTCTCCAACGGACAATAGTTTTTCTCATGGTGTCTACAGCAATAATGACCACCTCTGAAGCCCTGATGTGTCTGTCTTCTTTTCAATTCCTTTTAAGAATAGTTTGTACTCTGAAACCAAACTCCAGCTAAAATGAGACAATCAAAATTGCTTTGGTGTTATGGAATGGAACCTATAGTCTGTGTTTTACAGTCTTCACAGTCCTTGTCCTGAGAAACATGCTTTGACCATATCTCGGCTGTGAATTTCAGTGAAACCTGGGTATGTTTAGATCCCCTGCCTGTTACGATTCCTTTCAGAATAAACTCCTATGCCCCCAGGGTGAGAAGCATGGTGTGTTTCATAGCAGTTCTCTCTTACAGATGATCAGAAGACCAGGCTTGCACCATGGAATTCAGCGTAGGCACGTCCAGGTGTGTTGCTATTGAAAAATATGTATGAAGAGAAATAAATAGGAATATTAGTGAGATGCTGTTTTGCCAATGACCAGGCCCAACAAAAATGATAGCACCAACAGAAAGATGAACCAATACACAGACTGTATTGTACACAAGAAGGACATAGCCTGAATGATCGCTGGGGGTACAAACAGGTCAAACAGCTTGTACATAATTGATGCCACCCCCAATGATCCCACAAAGGACATGACTCAGCCCACAACAGGGGGTACAAACAGTGAACCGAGGTTGCCCACAGTTGGCATGGGAAACAGCCAGACCAGCAAGTTAAATGCATAAGAGAAAGGTGCCTACATGGCGACTCTCACCCAATCAGCCCACGTTCACAAAGGCCGAAACAGACCAGGGCCCAGCTCCAGGGAGAGTCAGGAGGTCTGCCCTGAACCAGGAAGCTCTGTGGAGTGCACTCCACAGACAGACACTCCTGACTCCCTGCAAGTGGTCCCAGCTTTTATCCCCAAGCAAACCCCTGACCTTTGTCAACTCAGTGTGGGACCCCTGGGGCTCATTTCCCTTCTGGCTCTCCCTGCAGGGCCGGCCACACCCTGGGGGGAAGCTATAAGGCAAACTCACCTCCTCTGTATGAAGGGCTGTGGGAATCACCCATATGTCAACCTTAATTTGGGGGCTTGGGGTTCAAACCCCAGCATTTCAGATGCTATCTCTACATTTGTGAGGCTAACACTGTAATACCACAAAGGAGTGCAGTGTCATAATCCCATAAAAGAGATTTGCAAAACTGGAGAAAGACAGAATGAAGGCATAAATTATGCCCTACAAAGATATCCACATGTCAGGTATTTTTAAAAAATTCTGAAAATTGCATTAATTCACCAAATCAAAAAAAAAAAAAGGTCAGGCAGTAAGAATTTTCCATCCAGAAATTAAACACATTGAAAGAAGCAGCAACTGTCTTGAGAAGTGCCATTATTCTATTTAAAAGTGCACTAGCATGATTAACAACCGGAACAAACTCCAGGGACAGTGATGTGTCCTCCCATAATGCCTTCAAAGTAAGACTTAACTTCTTTCTAGAAGATTTTGTAGGCTATCTTTTGTATCAAGCGAGGCTAGCGGGTCTAATGGTCCTCTCTAGCCTTAGAATCAATGAAGCCATTAACGACTTGGGAGTGCACTAGTGGTAGCACGTTATCCTGCCACCAGGCAATATTACCTTTCCTGGGCTCCAATCCATGCACTGCACTCTAACTCCCTGCCTCTAATTTCAGCTTATCTCCCTGATGAACCAGACTCCTTTCCTGTTAACTCACAGAACTTCTCAGCACTAGCAGCCAGCAATTGTTTGTCACGCACTTCAGCTGATATTAACCGAAAAAGTGAGTGTGAGTAAGAGAGAGTCTCTAAGTGGTTGGAGAACCTAATATTGCCTGCAGCTTCTGTCTCTTTGAATGCACTGAACCTCCACTATTTACAATGGTTTTTGCTTTAAACTGAAAAAGATGTTAAGTAGTGTTGTTTACTGCAGTGGAAGAAGAAATGTTTTTCTGTTAAGGAAACTGAAACAATTACGCAAGGACCGTTCACAGTTAGTAATATCACCCTGCCCACCCAGACTTCTGCCTGTCACCTCCTTCACCTTTTTTCATACTACTTTTCATATAAAATTTCCCTTCTGCATGGCACGTATACCATAATTCTGCTTCAGATCCCTGCTGAAGCCCCGTTTCTTAGTGGAATTGTAGAGCAGTGAGTCAAAAGACATTCATTGAAATTTTCTCTGCAGTCAGAGAATTGTGCAGGGGTGCTACTCTGTGCCAGCTGCCCTTGCTGAGAAGTCATATACGTTGTATACTCTTATAATTATTCTTGCGTACTTATTCTCTGATTTTCCATTTTCTTCATCACCTTTTCCCCTTTCTCCTCGCAATCCTATTAATCATGAATAAGGGCGCCTGTGGAGTTCTACTGCCAGCCATGATAATTTACATATGTATAAAGTTTTGCCCAGTCATACTTTCAATGCAGAAGAACATCTGAAACTAAAAATCTTAAGGGGAAAATCAAATTCTGGGCTCTTGAATCTCATTAAACTCAGGGGAGATCCAGTTGCTGTGGAGAGTTATTCAGATCATTCTAAAGCAGGTATATACAAGTGGTCAGCTGGAGAGCTCCCTGGGCTCCATTGACTTAGCAACATCATGTACATTGAGATACCTACATCATGGACTCTTAACACGAATTCCACCCACACTGTCATTTTCTAGTTGTCATTATTTCCATTGCATTCTTCACACAGTTGTCTGGGTTTCAACAGAAGGTTTGAAAACCTTCATTTTGACTAGTCCTGTTGACAGACACCTCTGGTAGGAAGGGAAGAAATAGGCATGAAGCTGCTCAAGTTAAGGATGGTGATATATCCAAGTTCTTCACTTTCTGAGTAAGTGCTCAGATTATTAGTTTGTAATAAACAAGGGAGCTATCATACCACTGTCTCTGCTTTAAAAGGAGTTTGACATTGTTGGCCCTGTGATTCTGCTGATATATGTTAGGTGTGTGAATGTCTATTGAGTAGGCTCTTCAGCTGCCAGATAATTTGGAACAGCAGCTTTCTGGATCCTGTTACTCTTGTGTATGCCATTTGAAGATGCATGCTATCCTTATCTTAAGTACCAACCTTGCAGAAATGGGTACTAAACCTATTTGGTATCTAAGATATGAAGTCAATTTAGCTGGGTCCAGTGCCAGAAGCTAGCTCAGTGCAAGGATCCAGGATCCAGGGAAAAACATGGATCGGATCCTACTAGAAGCTATACTAAAGCATACGGAGGACAACGAGGTGATTCGAGGTAGCCAGCATGACTTTACTAAGGGCAAGTCCTGCCTGACTAACCTAGTGGCTTTCTACAATGGACTGACTACATCGGTGGACAATGAGTGACAAGAGCAATGGATGCCTTTGACATCCACAACATCCTTCTGTCAAAGTTGGAAAAATACAGAATGGATGGGTGGATAAGGAGTTGGTTGGATAGTTGTACTCAGACAGAAGTGGTCAGTGGCTCGATGTCCAAATGGAGATGGGTGGCGAGTGGTGTCCCTCAGTGGTCTGTGCTGGGACCAATACTGTTTAACTTCTTCATCAATGATACAGACAGTGGGATCAAGCGCACCCTCATCAAGTTTGCAGATGACACCAAGCTAAGTGGTGTGGTTGACTTGCCAGTGTGATGGGATGTCATCCAGAGGGACCTGGACGAGCTTGAGAAGTGGGCCTGTGTGAATCTTATGAGGTTCAACAAGGCCAAGTGTTAGGTCTTGTGCTATTGCCCTGGGTACGGGCAATCCTTGTTATCAGTCCAGGCTGGGGATGATGTGATAGAGAGCAGCCCTACAGAAAAGGACTTGTGGGTACCAGTGGATGAAGAGCTGGAGCCAACAATGCGCACTGGCAGCCCAGAAGGCCAACTGCATATTGGGCTGAATCAAAACAAGCGTGGCCGGCAGATCAAGAAAGGTGATCCTGCCCCTCTGTTTTGCCCTGGTGAGACCTCAGCTGGAGTCCTGTGTCCATCTCTGGAGCCCTCAACACAGGAGGCTGTTGGAGCGGGTCCAGAAGAGGGCCACAAAAATGATCAGAAGGCTGGAGCACCTCTCCTAGGACCGTTTGTTCAGCCTGGAGAAGAGAAGGCTCCAGAGGAACCTTATGGTGGCCTTCCAGTACCTGAAGGGGCCTACAGGAAAGCTGGGGAAGGACTATTTACAAACGTGTGTAGTCACAGGATGAGGAGCGATAGTTATAAATTAGAGCAGGGCAGAATTAGATTAGACATTAGTAAGAAGTTCTTTATTATGAGGGTAGTGAAACACTGGCACAGGCTGCCCAGAGAGGTGGTGGAGGCCCCATCCCTGGAGTCATTCAAAGTCAGGCTTGATAGGGCTCTGAGCAACTTGATCTAGTTAAAAATGTCCCTGCTTACTGCAGGGGGGTTGGACTAGATGACCTTTTGAGGACCCTTCCAACTCAAAGCATTCTATGATTTTATGATTCTAACTATTCTTTCATATAGTTTGTCTGCATTAGTGTCTCAGTTTTGTGCCCATCTTTTTTTCTGACATTGCTGCAAGTCTGCCTAAGACATTTCTTAGTCTGACTTAGCATCATCTTCGCTGACTTGTGAAGGAAACTCTGCTCTTATGCATTCTGCAGCAAACTATGATAATGTTATGTTTCATGGTTTTTACCTGTATTTTACATGTTTTAGGACACCAATCACAGAATCACAGAATGGTTGAGGCTGGAAGGTACCTTTGCAGGCCAGCTCATCCAGTCTCCCTCCTCAAGCAGGCAGACCATGAACCAGTTTCTCAGTACAGTGTCTAGACAGGTTTTTTTTAACATCTACAAGGATGGAGACTCCACAACCTCCCTGGGCAACCTGTGCCAGTGCTCAGTCACCCTCCCAGTAAAAGTCTTTTAAGATGTTCAGAGGGAACCTCCTGTGTTTCTCTTTGTGCCCATTGCCTCTGGTCCTGTCACTGGGCACCACTGTAAAGAACCTGCCTCCATCCTCTCTGTACCTTTCCTCCAGGTATTTATTACAATTAAAAAAATCCCCCCCTTGAGCCTTTAGTGTTCAGTGCTTGAACAGGCCAAGCTCTCTCACCCTCTCCTCATATCTGAGGTGCTCCAGTCTGTTAATCATCTTTGTGGCCATTTGTTGGACCCTTTCCAGTATGTCCGTGTTTCTCTCAGATGGAGGAGCCTAGAACTAGACACATCAAATGAAAGGTTCTCTGTCATAGTACGTTGGCACAGCTCTGGAGGAATCAGCCCTCACCCACTACAGGTTATTCCCTGGAAAGTTTCAGCTCCTTGTTTCCAGAATTCACTCGGGTGGCATTTGTCTATCATTGTTCAACTTTAGTTTAGCTTTGTTCAATCACTGATTTGCTGAATAGTAAATCAATGTCAGAAAAGGTTTTTGAATGTAATGGCAAACTGCACATCAGTTAATGAAAAGTTATGAATAGATAATCAGGTTATAAATCAAGTCAGAACTTTAGACAAAATTAAAACCTGTGAGAAAAAAGCCTGAACGTTTAGTCATAGTTTCAAAAACTCTTATGTAGCTATCACTTTTTCCAAATTCAGTTATTGCTCTTTTTAGAGAATTGTGCCTGCGTTTGTGTATGTGGATTTATGTTGTCTGGCCAGATTCCAATCTAAATAATTATATTTGCATACATCAAATTTCCTATGATGTTTGACATTGTTCTGGATTTCCCTCTCTAAAGCTTTTGCTAGCCTGAGAAAATGACAAAATGCTGTTGTGTTTCTCATAAAGTCTAACTGCTATAGTTCAAAATGAGCAAATCATCTTTTCTGGTAGGTGTAGATACAGACATATGTATCTACCAATACATTTTGTATACTTTACTGGTGAAAAGCATGAACACTCAGTATTGATGCATACGTACCTAATTGTTGAACTATAAGACAATATACAATAATACATACATCATGGCTTTCAGTTGACATTTCCACATTTTGCTCACTGGTTTATTGCCCCAAGATTTATTTTAACAGTCAGCACTAGTCTGATGAAAAAGATGCAATACCAGTGAAAAGTTAAGGTCTGCTATTAATATTTGCATTTTTAGAATTTATAATAATCATTTTGGCATATATTATCTCCTGTCCTTCTAGTGTCAGCTCTGTTCTGTATATCTCCTAAAGGCAGGTACAGCTTTGCTCACTAGTGATATAAATTATACCTAGGATTCCTGGAGATATGAAGCCTCTCTGACCATATCAGGTCTGAAATAATCATCACTGGTGGAAATGTTTATAATTTGATCATTTTTTCATAGAAACAGATTTGGTTATAATCTAAGTGATTTCATAGACAGGTATAAAGTACTAAAGAAAGGATTTACAATTTTTTCACAGCACATGGTGAAGCAAACTATAGTAAATTGATTTCCCTGTGTGTTAATTAATTTGAATTTGCTAACCAAGTATTTTCAAAGGAAATTAATAAATTTACTGTCCCCATAGAGTGCCACAATTCTAACTCATTGTTTCAAACAGCTATCTGCCTCCTTCCACCTGGTTTTGCCTGCACCCCAGAAACATCTTCAGTGGCTGTGAATAGATTGCCTGTAGTGTAAGGGAGTGACTCATCCCTGCACAGAGACAAGAAAAGCCCTCCAGACTTCCTCCAGAGGACTTCTGCACAGAAGCAGTCTAACTCTGCTGATTCTGATTCGTCCCCTGGAAATGTCATATTTGAAAGTTCACTGGCTTTGTTGGAAAAGGGATCTATGTTTTTGTTAGATTTCATCTGAGGCTGGAAGCGTGGTACATTTGCTATTGTGTTGCAGATTTGAGGAAAACAGGACCCCATCTCTTGGAAGCAGAACCATAACATGATTCAGACAAATTTTTAAGACCCTTACTGTGACAAGGGGAAAAATTAGTAAAAAGAAGACAGAAATAATTTTTCATGCCAGAAGTAGTATGCTAAAAAGGCTCCTGCATCAAAAAAAAGTTGTTCTAGATTATTTTTTCCTTCCTGATTCATAGGCAAAGGAAGGGAATTGGAGATAAATGATCCATGAAAATATGTATTTTTACAAATGTACTAAACTAAATGAAAAATAAAATTATGCTGACATCTGCAATGCTGGTACAATGGCTTATTTTCCACAGGATGAAAATCAGTCCACCTCCTCATTTTACAACAGAGACGTGTCATTTTTTATATCTAACTTTTAAAGATAATTTGAGTTTATTTATTGTAATGTATAAAAGCTAAAAATTAAAGACAGACTGAGATTTTATCAATCCCTCCATCCTTTTACTGATTAAAAGTCTGTACTAAAACGTTTTTCTGATTTTTTTTTTTTTAAGTGGTTAAATTATACTTAAAAATAAAAAATATACAGGACCATTTCCTGACCAGCTGGAGTATATTTCAGCAGACATTTAATCCCATCTAGATCAGACATCCAAGAACTGTAATTCAGATTCTGAAAAGGTACTTTAACATCTGTCCATCCCAACATCTCATCGGAAAAAAAAAAAAAAGTGTTTTGCTGGCTTTAATTATTCGGTATCATTTTGAACAGACAATGCTCACCAGAACAGGTGGCCATACCAGCACCCTCTGTGCAAAACAGAACTTCCCCATTGGAGAGAACTCAAGAGACCATCAGAGATGGTGAGACAATCACGAAGCTGTTATTTTATTAGAGGACAGCAACTTGTCATTTCATTGTATATTCCTACTATCAACCAGTGAGAATTCTCTGCAACTTGATAAGATCCAAATAATATTTTTGTTTCAGGTTTTATCCTCCATCCTTAGCAGTTTTTCATAACACAGTTTCGGTGTTATCCCTCAGATCATCTATCTATCTCGTCTACCAGAACTCATGACAACCTGAGGGCATCCCTGTTCCTAGAGCAAATTATTCAAAGAACAGTGAATGTATAAATACTCAGGGCTAACTTGCAGAGGGGTTTTGTAGTTTGCAAATTGTAATTGTTAAATGCCCTGCTGTAGGGGCAGACACCTCCAGAGTGCCTGCACACACACGGATCAGAGCCGGACAGGCAGGAGGGCCAGTGCAGAGACACCTGGCTCTTTGCACTGGGATCTCAGCAGTGCTGAGCTGTCTCATGTGGCTTGGCCACTTTGATCTCTGAGAGCTCAGATCCTTGCACCTCTTGTTACAGCTTATATACATGTCCTTATAAGACAGGAAAGTGCCCTAATTAACAACCAAAACCCAATCACTACTAGAAACAAATCGAGTAAATCCAATCTAAAGCCAAGGTTTAACAGGAATGTATGTACTATTTGATCAAACCAGTGCGGATATCTCTGTTTTCCACAGTCATCTGCAACACTCTGTAAACACCTAGCCAGATGTTTCAGGCTTTTCATGATAGGACAGATGCTTCTTTTTGAATCTAGCTTCAGTACTGCCAACATTAACATCACAGAAAGTCATTCCATTCCTTCACTTTATAGCTCTTCCCAGTTAGAAAATTGCATTTACAACAGCTTGGGAGTGGACGAATTTTTATTTCTTTATTCTCCCCTTCAGGAAAGTACATAATACTATACATTATGTTCCCTTTTCCAGAGGCTTTGGTGTTTCTTCTTCTTTGCTAGGAAAGTCTTACCTGATCACATTTCATACCTTCGCAGTCACATTTAATTAGCTGTTCAAAGTCATTTGTATGGCTAATATATCAAATTTTTCTCTTCCTCTACAGCCTTCCAAATGATGGAACCATACTTTATATTATTAGTTCCTAAAAGCATCATTGTCTACCTCATTCCTGCAATCTCCAGGGCCATACAAAACTTCCTTATCCTTGTACACATTAGTGTCTCCCAACATTGTGTTAGTAGCAGTTTCTGTTAGTACAGTCCTGCTCTTTTGCTCCATTTCATTAATAACTCTAAATAAGAGTATTCTAGTCTCATAATTTTGCTGCCAGGGCAATCCATCCTTGACTCTCAGCATCCCTCAGCCATTTAGATGTTGTGTGTGAACAGTTCCTGTCTTCTCATGTGGCTATGTTCTACTGAAGTCTGTGTTCAAAATGATTTCACCATATTAAAACATACTCAGGTATTTGACTCTAATCACATTTGACTTATACAGAACAGGTGCTTCAATATTCTCAACACTTATTTTAACAAATTGTTTCACATGAACATGAGTGAAAACTATTTTTTATTGCTTTCTGACCTCTTTGCCTATGGAAATGAGTGTATTAGTTACTATGAAAGCCATTACTAAGAGAGAAAAAAAATAAAAGAATAAATATAAAACTACAAAATGATCCAAACAGACTCATGACACATGAAATTGTTTCAATTTTAACTCACAGTGTCCTGGAATCTCACATCACTATTTTCACAGAATACCACTCTTTTCTTGAGAAGCTTCTTTTCCTTAGCCTTATTAATTTCATTTATGCATTTGTTCTTTGTGTTCTGTTTGCAATGCTTATGAAAGTATAAACCATGATTAAGGTTTTGAGACATCTAAATGAAACATAGTTCCTACAACAGAGGCCAGGCTGTTCGGTGTAACAAAATACCCAAGCAGAAGCTCAGTTGTAAAATGTGTAATGGTTTGTCTTCAGTATGAAAAGGATGTTTAATATTTATTAATGGAGTAGTTAAAAAAAAACAACCAAACAAAAAACATCCTAGAAAACCCTTGATTGTACTATAATTTAGCATGTGTTAAGAAAAAATATCATAGTTCATTTCATATGAAGAGACCTTCTAAGACATCACTGAAATCCAGCTCCACTTTTTACTCTTTTTTTAAAAAAATAAACATTTCAGAAAGCTGTTACTCTAATAACGTTGGTGATGGAATGACATGTATGTAGCATTAACCAGCAGAATAATACAGTGCAAATATGTTGCAAATAATATGTAGATAAGGTGTTTTTACAGAGAATGGTTAAAAAAGTATGCTGACTTCTTAATTTATCTAACTCTTACCAAATGAGAGGTGTAGTCTATATAAAATTTGCTACTTTCACTTCATTAAAATGCTTACATAATATTAGTTATAATGTTTATCACATATTTTTCTGTACTTAATGTGCACATATTTCCTACAAATTTAGTAACTTTCATACTACTGTTTTAGAAAGATGAGTCTCCTTAAAAAACTAGTATAACTGACCTGTCTCTTTCTAACATTCGAGAGCCCTGCAGTCTGGTAAGATCTGGTATTTAAAGCTGCAATATCTTATACATATAAATCTTGTATTATCAGGGAGGAATCTTTAGGAACAGAGCAGAAATTTCACATTCAGAGGGGAGAGGAGCAATTTTCCTGAAAGGCTGATGCTTATAAAAAGTAATAAATTATTTTAATAGCTACTTAATGGTAGGCATTACACAGTGTTCTGTGATTATTAATCCACTGTAGATGTTCAGTACTCTGAGAAAGTCTTTCTGGTGCATAACTTCCTTCAGTCTGATAAGGTCACAGTTCATCATTCTATCTCATTGAGATCTGGCATTGAAAGGTTCTCTCATGTCTTTGCTGTCTTCTTCTTTCCCACTTTATGTCAAATCTTGACTTTTGGGCACTTTAGAGCTGGGCTAGTCAAGCAACGATACACTTCAGTCCAATGCAGCGCTGTGGAGAAGCTAGAAGTTGATGCAGTTCTGTACACAAGCTATGTAATACTCCTATTAATCTACAAGATAAGGTCAAACATTTCCAGTATGGGACAATGCTGATATGACTATGTTGTTTCTAATTCCTGAGCTAGCTCGGGTATTTTCAGATTGTGTGTATCTTCACCTTGCTTCACTGTGCAGTAAGTCAGGTGCTGATATCAGACATTAATTTTTCAGGTCTGTCACACCTCAGAACTCTGGTACATCAATAATTCCCTTTTACTTTCTTATCTGTAATTTCCTTCCTTTCTAGGCTGCTCCAGGATTCAGCCTTTTGTCTTTAGCATATGTATTTCTGTAGCATATATTTGAACCTTTAAAGGATAAAACATTCTTTACCAAAAATCTTTATTCCTTTCAAGATTTTTGTGAAGACACAACAAATCCATAATGTTTATCCTAATTCCTCATGTAAAACGTAATCAGAATTTATGCCTGGGCTTTGGCTTTTCTACAGAAGACTTCAGTAAAGATGTCTAAATGCTGTATGATGCTCAACTGGAGAACTGCATTTCATAGCAATTTAAATCTTTCGGATTTGTTTTGCAAGTCCCTGTGTTTCCTCACCTCCCTTGTTATGACAATACTTTCTTTCTCTCCCGGAGAGGAAGCCAGGACTTGCACATAACAAGAAAATAGGGAAATAGAATATAGCCAATGTTTTGTCAACCATTTTAAAAGCCTGCATGAGTCATGGCAGGATTGTATCAAATTTTTATTTGTTATTTTCTTTTTTTTTATGCTTTAAAGAATTTCTTCTGCTTCTTTCTGCTCATTTTCTTTGTGAGTTGTTCAAGACCATATGCTTCTCCATACCAGCAATCAGAATGAATTTTATTGTCTGTGCATTATCGTTCATATATTTGCAATATAAGAAAAGATCTTGACTTCAGATATTCCAGAAAAGAGCCATGAAGCTTTCCCTTCTGCTTAATGATGCAGAAAATTATCCTCTTTGGACCAAAGAAATTTTCAAGATTGCAGTTTTGCCCTGAAGGATTCAACTTTGCATTTAACCCGAATCTTTCAATCTCATCATAATACAGAAATCTCATGCTGCATGGTCTACCCACTGGTAGTATGGGAATTCAGCTTTTTGTGTAAGAATGAAGGATTCTGGTACTATTACAAATGTATTCGCTTTCACTAGGGGAAGGTCACAGTAAGATTTTAAATACAGCTCTTCATACTTAATTCTCCATATTTAACATCTGGTGCCTCTTTTGTATGTTGTGCAGACATAACAGTTATAAAAAGTTTAAGAAAATATCATCTGGTCCCTAGGTCTTGAAGATCAATAACAGCTTGAAATTAAAACACCCAAAGATAGTTTAAAGATAATGAAGATGGCAGGTAAAGTTGGTAAATATAATTAAAGTGAATATGAATGAATTTTATTAGAACCTTACAAAATGTAGTCCAATATTGCAAAGAGTATGTTTAATCATAATTACCAACAGATGAAAGCAGAAAGTCAGGAACAGACTCATTTTGAAGAAATATTTAGAGTTGATCTACATCTCAAAAAATTACAGTCTAACTAAACAGTGTCAAACAAGCAATGGGAGGAAGGATGGATGTGTCATTGTCTGACAAATTGAGACACAGTCACAGACCAGCACTTTGATGCACAGGTGCTGCAGTGACAGCAATCCTGTTACAGGCACTAGAATTATCTATGTGTTTAAAATCTGCAGCAGGACTGGGAGGCAGGGGCTGTCCCTCTTCCTTCCCTGACAGCACATGTGCATGGGACTTCTCAGGTTTTCTTCATGGCTATTTGAGCTGCCCATTTGGAAAAGCACCTTTCATCAAAACTGTTGCCTAGATGGAAAATTGTCCATGGGGGGAAAAAAAAAAAAAAGTTTTATGCTCAGTTTTATTCATATTTATATATAACTGCTTGCTTTTTTTTTTTTTTTCCTGCATGGTAGGTATTGCTGAAATGGTTTTGGCATGTGGGTCAGCTCCTGAGGAAATCAGGCCAAGGCAACCGCTTGTGGAAACATGAATGTGTGCTGTAGATTATCATCTGTTTGGGGAACTGGAGCCAAATTTGGCAAAGGAGTCTCCAGAGGGAGAAGAAATTTAAAAAAAAAAAAATATTTTTGTATAGTTTTCACTGAAACAGGCAGCTGAAAAGGGGAGAGGGTGCCTATGAGTGCCTTGAATGTTGGATATGCTGGCATCCTCATGCAGACTCTATTAAACAGACACAGCAAACCCCATGCCTTTCATATATATACTATATACAAGTGTGTGTATACACACACATATACACCTAACCACAGAAAAAGTTGTGGAGGAGCTCATGCTTCACTGCCATCCTTTAAAACCATCTTTGTTTCTTATACTTAGAGGATTTTTCTTCTGGAAATGTTTGGGTACAGCTATGACATTAATTAATGTGTTAATTAATAGTTAATTGAAAGACTTTCTAAAAGATAGGTGCCAGAATACAAACAATGGCTCAAAACCAAACTGTTGGTGAGTGATTGTGCACAACCTGTAGAGGGACCCAGGAGAGCCTGGTAGTGACCTCCGGGCCCTGTCGGTGTCCTAAAATCCCTGCTTTGCTGAGGAATGCACAGTAAGCACAGATTAATGCCAGCTATTTGGGAAATTGTGTGCATCTCTGAAATGTATTTCTAAACTTTTTGTTTCAGTCTTGATGACTGAGATGCACTTGAACTCCTTATGAAGAAATTTGATATTAAAAAATACCTTTCAGCAAAATGAGGCATCTGGGGGAAACAAACAAACAAACAAACAAACAAAACACCTTTCTTTTTACCTAAAGAGGACATCTTGGTGTAATATGTTTATGAATGCATTCATCTCTGAATCCTCTTCTACAGCACTCAACCCTGCACATTGTTACCCACATGCTGCCAGTAAGCAATGCAATTTGCCCAGAATACAAAATAGGAGTAATAGAGGTGTGCAAAAATCAACAGGCAGGCAGGCAGAAGCCTGACAAGGTTTCCAGGAGATGCTTTAAACTGTGGCTATTGCATTATACATTTGAAGAACTCCATCACCGTGCTCAGTTGGGTAGCATGTGCATATATCATTATGCTCTGCTGGCTGCAAAGAGAAGAAGCTGACCTGTGTAACCTGTGTTATCTGTGTTATCCAGACCTAACAGAGATCCAGCCTCTCATTCTCTCTTTGCTAAGACCTATAGTTCCAGCTGTTTGGACATGACCATATCATATTTGTTGCAAAGATCCATGTTTAACTCTTCACTAAATCTTGACACACACACAATGATTTTCTAAGACCCAGGAACAATTTTACTTTGGTAATAATATGATGTGGGGAAAATGCTTCCAGTGTGTGAGAAGTCTGTCTGTCTGTAGCTTTTACTTGGTAGCTGTAGGTTCTGTAAGATGCACTAAATAAGAAAGAGGAATAAGTGAGACCAACACAGAAGGACAGAGTGTTTCATGGCATTCTTACAGAATTCACAGAGAACCAGAGTAAGCACGTGACATCTCCTAAGCAGATTCAAATGCAACACCATGCATAGTTTTTTAGGGTCACGACATAAACATTTAAATATTTTAAAAACTGACAAAAGCAGCTCATGTTTTTTTTCAGATTAAGTGATCATGAAAGGTGAAATCCTGCCTGGCATGCTAATCAGGAAATAAGAATTAACTTAAAAATTAAATGTAACAAGCAGTTGTGAGCTAATTCATAAAGAAATAAGTCTCTAAAATGGTTACTAGTCCAGCTCAGAAGAGTTTTGTTGTTTGTGGGTTTTTAAATCTATTTTTCAAAAATTGACTCTGAAACATCTTGTACAAAGAACATAAACTTTTGCAACATTCTTCTGCAAAGATTTCGTATTCCTTTATTCAATTTTAGTTCTGTTCCCACTTGTCACTTTCTACCAGAAACATTGTTTCTCACACATCAAATTATAGTTCTTCCTCCTTTTATTGCAATTTCACCCAGCTTTCCCACAGGATTACTCTTTAATCTGATGTCTCTCCTCAGCTGTGGTTCTGTAAAGATGGTCTTCTATGTAGTCATTTAATAAAGATTCAGTAAAAGACTCTGTCTGTCTTAATTTTCCTCTAATTTTTCTTGCTCATAAAAGCTGAAATCCATCAATTATTTTCCCCTTCAATGTAAGTAATGCTTTATAAGAATGAGTACAAACCAAATTTTCTTAAAAAGATCTCATTGTAGGAAAATCTGGGAGCTGTTGACTCATTAGCAACTATTATTTGGCCTAGTAAGTTCTAGAAATGTTGCAATCTCTTCTGCTGGGCTTTTGGCAAAATACAGAAATAGTCTCCTGTAAATGATGTGCAAGCTAAGGCATACATGAGAGCATGAGTTCCAATTTGCAAAATGAATATGAGGTTTAGCAGCTTTGATGCACAGATCTCAGGAAAATCAGAGAGAAAGTAACTCAGAAAAGTCAAAATCAGTGAAAATATTAGATAGTTGTCAGAAGTTTATTGGTTGCTTCCCAGAGGACAAAACAAAGAAGTCATTTAATAAACTATACTTCTATAAACTGTACCAGGGACACAGTACCAAAATTCTGTGAGTTAACACCAGATTTCAGGTTTACTGTTGTAGATGCCAATCAAGATTCTTCTCCTTTCTCTGCACAGCACAGGAGGCTGAACTCTGTCACTTGAACTTTTAGTCCTCACCACCTAAATCTGACACAGAAGAAGCATAATTTTGCTTGCAAGAAGGGGGCTTATTTCACATTTGTGCCTGCAGTCCTTGAGAAGTTAATGTAGCAGTGAACTCTTCAATGCAGTACTTTGAAACAGACCTTCCTCCTATTCCCTCTACATTACTTCTATAAAATGAGCATCATAAAAGCATAAACAACCAGAGCACACACTCAGATGATTCAGGGAGGTATCACAGGGGAAGTGTTGAATAAATATTGGCATTAAGGGAACCATTTCTTTTGTACAATGACGACCAAGATACATAAAAGGCTGGTGGTCCTCTTTTCAATGAAGAAATAGATCCTAAGAGGAAAAGAAAGGAGGAGAAAAACAGTTAGATCTGAAAATTAAAGTGTCAGGGGAAAAGGGAAAATAGAGGGACAATGGGGGCAAGAATTGTCTCTTCCTGTGTCCTGTATAACCGTGTAAAACTCTGTTACAAAAAATGGGTGAAGAAATGCAAAAACCCATTACCTGAATTAGTTCACCCATCCCGTTAATGCTGCTATAGGCATTATTGCAGCTATTAGTTTATTAATGACACTGTTCTTATTGTAAAGCCACACTTGTAACGTAACCCTCAGGGAAAACGTTGAATGCTGTTATTTAAAAGAATAATTAGGGAACTTACTGAGTTCATTCAGTGTGTACATGTGAGGGAGAAAAAGAATTAACAATGGCCTTTATGAATTTGAAGACACTTTTGGTACTCCTTCATTCTTCCTAAATACTAAGTACTTTCTACCACTCCCATGAAGAGGGGGAGACAGACAGCAAATGTAAGACAGACACCAAGGCACGGTATTGATGCTATATTAAATTTCAAAATATATCTATTGGGAAAAATTTTCCCAGGCACTGCCACAAACCCAGGCTGATCTGACTGCTTGTGTGGTGACAGAACTACGCCTTACTTCTTGCTAACAGGTTTCCTCAAGCCACCAGGCTTCTAGCCCTGCAATACATGCTTCATGTATGAAACTCTGCTGTGGAGGTGTGTAGGACCCTTATTTTTGCAGTGCCTTCTGAAGCACTGAACCCTCTAATTGAGGGAAGACATCCTGGTACCATCAGTTCAGCATCTGCATGGCAGGCTAGCAACAGTGCTTCTGTGCAACAGTCAGCTTGCCAGAGAAAGATTAGCCAGGAAATGATGGCGCTGAGAAGAGCAAGCGGAGTTCGTATAGGGTGCTGTTAACTTGGTCAAGAGCAGCAAGGCCATGGTGCTTCTGCAGCTTGAGAATAAGGACTCATTCCCTCACAGAGTGATCTGAAATGCATTTGCCTCTGTGAATTGAATCAAGGAAATTATCTTGCTGAAATACAGGAAAATCCTGCATCTCCCTAGACATTTTTCACCCATATCAGTCTTTGGCTTAGGTTCATAAGGAGTCCCAAAGTATCCTGTGGACAAAATTGAAGCCAGCCTCCTCACTTGGGGGTTGAGGAAGAAGGGAGAGGAACAACATGGTCAGCATGGTAGGAGTGCCTAATGCTAGATATTGCCCCGGAATTTGGGCCCTCACCATATATATTATAGTGGTATGAGCAATAATTTTCATCCAGCATCGTACTTATATCCTCAAGAGGCTGAGGCTATTGTCATGTCCAGCTACAATAGACTCAGTCCCTGGTCTAACAAAGACTAACAAGAAGCACTCTGAGACTGCAAGACACCGAGCTGGATCAGCCCCGAGCTGCAGCAACACGCACCCTGCACCTTGGGCCGTGCTGTGCAGCTGGAGCAAAGCACCAGGCTGTGTGGCGTGCCAGCCACTGCTACCATGGCTGCTCCTTCAGAGCAAAGGCAGAAGGAACATATGTCAGTCTGCAAAAGAACATATAGACAGCCTCAGTGGGATGTGGAACACGTGGTGAGCAGGAGTAACTCCTGCTGCAACAACAAGAATTTCAGGCTAGATTATAAAGAGCAAATAACAGATTTTATTTCTTTGCCAACGTTTCTCTGCATGTTTCTTTAAACATGTATACATCACCCTGACATTATCTATCGGAGACAAGCACTCACTGAAGATGAGCGTTTTACTTATACTGTAAGCATCCTTTAGTTTGCATGAGTACATTTAATGAGCCATCAGAAAAATCCCCAGCATGTCAAGACTGCTTTTTACATAAGCTAAGAGGCCACATTATTTTACAAGTAATCCCCTCTCCATCTGTTGACACATTCAAACTGAAGAATGCATCAGAAGTGAGGAAACATTATTCCCCCCTGTTCTCTACTAAAAACCTCATTCTGCAGACTTGACCCATCAAGAAATCAGGAGCTTCTTATTCTGCTAGCAGCTGAGTCTATGCGGATGGGTTCAGTGGTGAAGCAAAGCACCAATGTGAGCAAGGATGGCAAAATTAGGTCATAAACAACTTGTACAATTGTCTTTTATGGAGGCATATGGTCATTCAGTAGCATAATAATGGTGATGGTTTGGAATTGGCAGAAAACTATGCTTTTTCAGGTTGAATGTAGCAACTCTATATGATTACATCTACAAAATCTTGTATTTCTTGTTAAGTATTTTTCAGCTCAGAACCACACTCCAAGGAGCAGACCACATTAAATCATGCTCTTGGAATAATTCTTTGATTGCACGTGTCACAGTGTTTACTAGTTTCTGTAAATAAAACACAAGCTCTTTCTAATAAGTACAACCCAGGTAGTACTCACACAATGCCTTATCCAAGAGAAACACTACCAGAGGAGAAGTTTATCCCAATGTGTTTTACTCACAGAGTCATCATCAGCACAAGGGCATGTTTTGGTTTATGCATGTAAGGGCAATTGTTTTCATGCTGTGTTTAAAAAATCCCAGCAGTCTGGAATCTATGCTGAAGGCACTGCACGATAGGCAATGAAGGCTACAGTTCAGCACACGCTTCAGATCTTTATAAACCAGTACTTCTGGCAAACAAAAAGCAACCCATCAACTCATTTCTGTCCCCAAATTACCTTTTGCAATTCTCTGGCACAAGTGTTTATGTGGTTACTTGGTAAACCAGAATGAGGAGCTGTTCTGACTGACTTGCTTTAGGCATGTTGCTTTTCAGCCAGATTGGTACTCTGCTCCAGTTCACTAAGCAGTTATAAAAATGGACATTCTGACTTAAATTATTAATCAAACAGCAGATTAAAAAAATGTAGGCTGGTGTCAGTAGGTTCAAATTTACCAAGCAGAAATTAAGATACACCAGCTTGCCACATCTAGGGTCTGCAAATGAAAAAGTATTGAAGACCATGCATGTATAAAGCATAATATGCACTCATCTGGACTTGAAGTCAGTGTTGTGATAGGGGACCTGCTCCCAGCAGGGGACATGAGAGCCTGTGGCAGTCACAGCTCGGGAGCAGGTTGCTGCCTGACATGCCAGTTCTTTCCCACAGGCTGTTTGCTAAGAGAAGAAAAATTAGTCACTGACCAGGAGCCAAGGCTGTCTGTAGTTAGACAGCCCCTTCCATTGTCTCTGTAAGGCTCCCAGGAGACTCTGTAGAGGCAGGATGTCATCTGGTGCCCTGGCTGGGGATTCTTCCCATATGTTGCACAAGTATGTCTAATAGGCCTCCAGGGCATTCAGAAGGGTCTTCTTACCAGGGAGCCTTTTAGTGTTCCCAAGAGACATTTTTGCATGTAAAAGCTGCCGGCACCTTTGGATTGTGGACAAGGAGAGACGTGCCCTTCAGGGACTTGTTCAGGGAGTCCTGTGAGCACCAGAGCTGCAGGTTCAGCCATCACCTCCCTGGCACACAGGGATCAGGATTTTGGACCCATCCATTCTGGAGTCAGCCACAATCAGGTCCCTGCTAGCATCTTTCATAGCAGATTTTTCCTTTGCTTTCTTGGAGTAGTGTTTTAATGGAGAGAATACAGTTCAGATACAACTGCCTGCTGCCAGAATTGTTAGTGAAAATATCAACCATACTCTCCCATAGTTACTTCATTTCTCTTTCTCCCCTGTTGATTAAATGTCAACTCCTTTCTTTGTTCTCGTGCAAAGGAAGCTAATTCTCTTCTCCAGCTGCTGCAGACCCCTTTAGCAGCACAAAGCGATGCTGCCCAGTGGTTTTACAAAACTTTCCAGCACTGCTCCTTCCCCTGCTGCCTCCCCAGCCCTGCATGAGGCAGCCTAGAGAAAAGGCCAAGCACTTCTCTTTTATGATATACCATGTATATGTCACCACAGGACCCAGATGGCTAAACAGATGAGAAAAACTCAGCAACTGCTGCCCAGAAAAATTTTGTATGATACTGCCTGAAGAGTAGGGGCCAAATTAAGCATTAAACATAATAGTGTATATAAAAGTGATGGTGCATATAAAAGCTTGTAGCTTCTTTAGAGTATAATTTATAAAAATGTCATTTTGTTGAAAATCTCCCTTTTTATAGTGTACCTCTCCTACTGTGGTTTAAGTTTAGTGATATTTTCTAAAGCTAATGTTGGTAAATAATTTACAGGGAGTAATTTCATTTAATTTCTCTTCTGTGCTATATGAAGGAGCTGGGACAAGGTCCAAAGAGCACTTCCAGAGTTATGTGGGTGAAATTCAGGCACCTGAGTGATCCCAAATATGCCACTTACCTCAACTGGGTATCCCAGATACCTGCCTGAGATACCAAAACATTGCTTATGTGATTAAAGCATTGCATTTTCACTCTCCTTAGAGGATTTGTTCTCTTATGTGAGCTGTGCAAGTACATGTGTCCCTCTCCGATGGATTTCTGTGACTACATCTCCAGGGTTTTTAGGAATACTCATAAGTCCAAGCACACCATGGTATCTCAAGTCAATACCTGAGAAGAGAATACACACTCCTCACATCACAGTTTATTGTGTAGAGCCCTGCTACAGAATTTGGGGGGCCTGAGTTCTTAGCGGTAACCACAATCCCAAACAGTCGAAGTGCTTCTTGTCCCAAAGTTTAGAGCAGGAAACCATTTTCTAGCTCTATCACTGAAGTCTGGTCGTGCTGCAAAAAGAGTCCTAAGACTGCACATTCATAAGGCACTCAGCTAGGACTACAAACAGCCTATCCAGGTTTTACCCAAAGTCTCTTAAAAATCAGCAACCATCACCACCCACTTAACAAATCAACTAATTCACTTTGCTCTCTGCAACCAATTCCTGCCTGGGAACACACACAAAAGAAAAAGGAAAAAATAAATAAAAAAAAAAATAAGCCCACCTTATTGAAAAGATGAAACATGGAGAAATTTGAATATCTGGAAGTGACACTGTATAATTGGAACACTTTAGAAATATTAATGATGGTTTTCAGCAGGCCTAGCACCCGCAGAATGATCACATTTCATGCTGGCAAAATCTCTCTGGATTTTCTCAGGAGGGCAATGCAGCTGGCATTCTAATCCAATCATTTTATGTAAGATGGTTTCAGAAGGGAAATGAAAAACAGCTTCTTTAATTGAAACAATAGGGGTGGCAATGAATTTTTACTTATTAGGCAAGTTGTACTTTGGTGAAAGTTTTGCATTTATGTACCTCACAGAAATATGGGATCCAGTAGATGATTTAATGATCCCACTTGGTCTTCTCTTGTGCCTAGTTTATACATGCATTACTTTGAAACATGTAGTATGATCAGAATAGAAGGAGTTTTCATTGAACTACTGTAGGGTTTCATGCAGCATAGGCAAGGGCTCAGAGTGTTGTACAAATCAAGAAACAGGGAAGGCAGCACACTGTGGTATATGGAACATGCAACACTGATACTCAGAAAGATTAGAAGGTCCTACTCACTTCTTCATCTGTGGGTTGCACTGGAAAATTAACTTCTTGCAATAATAAACTTAGCAGGTCATCAGAAAAAGAGCTGTAAATTGTTATTCCAATCATCTTTGCTTGAGTCTTTTTTTTTTTTTTTTTTTTTTATTTCAGAAACTGAAAATTAACTAGATGTTGGAAGAGATTTGAAGTGAAATAAGGGGAAGACCTCAGAGGTAGCGATAGGAGGTCAATGCAATATATATATAATGGCAGAAAAATATATTCTGGTAAGGATCCACTTAACATAAAGATGGTTCTTTGTAGAAACCATGCTGCAGAAACCAAGATAAATCAGTCTTTCGGTACTCCTTGTTGGAACCATGTTTTTTAAATGTGACTCAGCCAATAACTCATCATTCACTAACTATTGCAGCCATTAATTCTCTCCAATATTCTGTTCATTGTTCCGTATTTGAAAAACCCCTGATATTAGCTCAACAAATTTGTATTTTCCTGTTTCTTTGCCTTGAAATCCTGAGTCTAATAACTTCAATAGATAATTTTTCCATTGCCTGAAACAGGGCTAAGACCTTACAGCGGTACTTTTGAAAGTCACAATGACTCCTGTATTACATAAACCAAAGGAACATATTCCATGATCCTTGAAGTGGAAATTTTTGCTTCTTCCCAAGCAATTAATCACTTCTGGGTTTGAGAACTATGGTTCATGTAGAACTTTTCTATAGCAAGACACAATGTTGCCATTAGGAAGACTCTTATCCATCTTCCTGTAACACTTTTTGTTTGGTTGGTTTGCTTGTTTTTTGTTTCACTACTTCATGTAGTTTCTGCAATTTCATCCAGTTGAAAAAAAAGAGTTATTTGCATGCACTTATGTATATGTACATACACTTTCCACTTTGTACGGCAACTAAAAATCATAGAGTCATAGAATGGTTTGGATTGGAAGCGACCTTAAAGATCATCTGGTTCCAACCCCCCTGCCGTGGACAGAGACACGTCCCACTAGACCACATTGCTCAACCTGGCAACCCCCTCCAACCCGGCCTTGAACACATCCAGTGATGGAGCATCCACAACTTCCTTTGACAACCTGTTCCAGTGTCTCACCACCCTCATAGAGAAGAATCTCTTCTTAATTTCTAATTTAAATCTACTCTCTTCCAGTTTAAACACATTATCCCTCGTCCTATCACTACAAGCCCTTGTAAAGTGCCCCTCCCCAGCTTTCTTGTAGGGCCCTTTCAGATACAGGAACATTTCAATAAGGTCTCCCCAGAGCCTTTTCTTCAGGCTGAACAACCCCAAGTTTCTTTGCTTGTCCTTGTAGGAGAGGCAATCCAGCCCTCTGATCATCTTTGTGGCTTTCCTCTGGACCTATTCAAACAGGTCTGTGTCCTTCTTGTGTTAGGGGCTCCAGAGCTGGATGCAGCTCAAGGGGCCATTCTACCTTTATAGCCAGCTCATAATAAGAGTTGCTGTCGTACCGGGTATAAATAAAGCAATAACCCTTCCACACAATAACACACACCCTCAGCTGATGCTTCATTTGGTAAGTTGTATGGTTCACAACCTTAGCCTGAAATATACGGTGGTATAATTCACACACTGGTTAATCTTCCTGCTGTCAAGTCAATTCATGATAGAGTCCTTATTTTAATACTTCAAAAATGCCATAAGGGAACCAGTGGTTGCAAGGAAATTATTTTGTTACATTGTGAAAGTTTAAAACGAAACCCAAAGAGACTTGCATGGCTCACTCCAGTTCAAATGAATTTTATAGAAAGAGACATGCATTATGGCAGGAAAACACATTGAAATTAGTAGGCTTTAAAAATAGCATGAGGAGTAAACAGCCAAGTGAGTGCAGGCACAACAGTATACACTGTACAAAGCCCAAGACTATATTGAATTCAAGGATAACTGACTTCCAGGTAGTCATATGGAAAAGGTAATTTAGAAGACTAAAGTCCGAGAAGTTGAGCGTCTTCTTTGCATGACTATTTGCAAGATAAAGTTCTTAGAGATGAATACTCCCGTACCTGTTTTCTTTCCGTCTACTATTGGATTTGCCTCCAGTCACACAGATACCAATTTACTGGCAAAGACAAGAAGTTATGGTTCTTCCTGTCTACCACACACATTTTTACAGCTTGGTCTGTTACGTATGCTCCAGCTTATACTGTATAGCCATGCAGAGATCACTTTCCTTTTTTCCAGTTATCTCAGAGTTTGGCCATGGTCTCCTCAGATCTGGACCAAGTTTCTACAAGCAGAGTTTAAGTGTCTGGCAGAAGTCACTACAAAGCAACATTGTCAATTCTGCCAATGGTACTGTTTTTTCTCAGGAAACCTTTTGGAGTACTGCATCATCTAAAATACAAAAAGTAAACCCTCTTCCAGCTAACAAGGTACAGGGTCAGTTAATAGGGTGCAGTATAGAAGTGATAATGAGACACTTTAGGTTAGGGAGCGATTATTTTCAAGTACTGCTAATTGGAGAATCTTAGTAAATTAATTACGTCAAACTTCCTGCTAAACACATTTCCTTAGAAATTATTTTTAAAATGAGAGAAAAGATGAGATTGTGTAGAATTAATTTTTGTCAAAATGGGAAACTGCAAGAGATCAGGCTTTACCTGTTCTTTTTTTTTATTTATTTAAAACACACTTTTACTGGAAATAAAGATTCCAATCCATTGAGCAAGTAATAAGACAAAGGATTTTTGAAAACATAATTGAAAAAGGTAATTAGATTATACCTAGGAATATACAAGTCTGTAAATTATTTTGCACATATTTTGAATTCGGCAAAGTGAAATAACCAATATTTTAAAAATTTAAAAATTAAGAAGTCAGCTAAACAAAATAAATTCCATTGAATTTAATTTTACACTACAAAGAAAACTTGAAAGCTTTGCAAATATTTTGTATTCATTGGCTATACAAGCACGCTGGGCACTGATGGTCAGACTCCTGCAGCCCTGATTAGATGCTGAATCACAAAAGAAGCACAGGTGATTAGCTCCTCTATGAATTTTCCAAGGGAAAGACATGCTACCGATATAAATAAACTAATCCTGTGGCCTGCTTCTATGATTTTATGGAATGGTGGTTTTATCCATCTGAAGTTGGTGAGCTTAGTCTCTTCCTTTTAAGAAACACAACAGTCCGGTATACCAGTGCAGTGTATTGAATAATCTCAAACCTAGTAGCTTTAAGGTCTCATTTGCTTCAAATTTATGATACAATTTCATCTTTGTGAAAAATAACCATCACAGTCCAAAGCCAGTGCATTCTATACCTAATATTTTTAATTATATATTAGCTATTTATCTTCATTAAAGTGTGAAGTCAGTGCCTTCCATATATAATAAAGTATTTTTGGTTTAGATTGTCTATTTATGTATATTATTTTTTAAACATATTTGATACTGTTTGCATAGACTAATGTTTGCTGTGTATATGAAATTCAATGCATTAAACCAGAGTACATTATAAGTAAATTGTGTATTCATATCTAAACAGCAGTCTTCATCTTTTCTGAATAAAACTCAAAAGGTATGTTCACTGCATAATTGATATTAATCTTGTGATTTCCCATTAGATTTTAGTACAAATTTGTCTTAGCTCAGTTAATAATTCACATTCCCTTGGGTTTCTAGGATGAGTTATTTCATAATTGAAAAAATGCAGATGAGTTTAATAACAAAGAGCAAGGGCAGGTGTTGTCATTTTCATATTTCTTTAGGAAGGAGACTATCACATTAAACAGAGAACAAGAGCTTCAGTTATATCCAAGTACCTAATCTCCACGATTCATCCATTCAGTTTATCTACCTCTCTATAAATTAAAGCAGTCAATAACATGGCACAAGCTTTTGAGGACTACAGGGGAGATGAAAAATCTATTAACATGTAAAGATGTCATTCAAATATCTTATTTTCTTCAGTTTGTAATTTAATGTCATGCAGACAATAACAGAAATTGCATAAATTTTCAAGTATGTAAGTGTATAAAGACTACTTGAATTAGTGGCTTACTGTTTAAGAGGCGGGTTCTCTCATGACTCGTGCTGGTTCTGGCTGGGATAGAGTTAGTTTTCTTCCCAGGAGATGGTATGGTGCTGTGTTTTGGATTTGTGCTGGAGGCAATGCTGATAACACAGGGATGTTTTAGTTATCGCTGAGCACTGCTTGCACAGTCAAGGCCTTGTCTGCTTGCCGCCCCACCCCATCAGATGGGGGGTGCACAACAACCCAGGAGGGGACACCAGCTGTGACAGCTGACCACAGCTGACTGAAAGGGCACCCCATACCATACAACAACATCTTCAGTATATGAAGCTGGAGGAAGAAGAAGGAAGAGCAGAACATTCAGAATGAAGGTGTTTTGTCTTCCTAAGTAACCATTGCATGTGATGGAGCCTGACTTTCCTGGAGATGGCTGAACACCTGCCTGCTGGTGGGGATTGGTAAATAAATTCCTTGTTTTGCTTTGCCTGCACATGTGGCTTTTGTTTTACCTATCAAACTGTCTTTATTTCAACACGAGAATTTCCTCACTTTTGCTATTCCAATTTTGTCCCTCATCCCACCAGGGGGAAGGGGGTGAGTAGCTGTGTGGTCCTTAGCAGCAGGCTGGGGTTAAACATAGACACTCCTAAAACAGGAAAAGAAGGATGGAGCTAAAATATTTAAGTAGTCTGTAATTTTAGTTTAATACAATACCATTTATTGATGCTATATTCAAGAAAGGATACACAAAACAGACTTCAGAGAAGTTGTTGGATTAATTTATTTAAAATGTAATCAGTACTCTACAGCGTAGCAGTGTTAATAAAGGTAACAGTAATAAAGATACCAAGTAAAAGGCAGAAACAGAGAAAGAATGAGAGCTGTGAGCCACTAACTGCTTCCTTGGTTTATGGTTTAATCTAAAGGTTTCCACTGACACTTTCTACCCTTTTCCTGTGATTTTTCTGAGGAGCTGCTGGGCCTCAGTACATCACAGGTAGAATATTTCAAGTGAGGTTGTAGAGCTGCTGTTGTAAGCAGATCTGTAATTACCAGCAACTTTCTAATTTTATGGAGAAAGGTCAACAGGTCTTACAAAGTGATATAAATCATGTGGGAGGTTGCATTTATAGCCCCACGTAAATTAAGGGAGTCTGGCTTATTTCCATAGCTTAGACACTTATTCACATTACAGTCTTTCTCTCCCTAACTAGTAAAGGAGAAATGCATTGCTGAAGTAGCTCTATCAGAACAAAATGTAGTGCAGAAGTAATGAGGGGAAGTCAGTACTCAGTTTAAGACTATGCCTGTACTGGAAAGTTTTAGTAGCAGCATTACTGTTGGCATCTATTTTTTGAGTAAATCTATTTAATACCTATATTCTCTTAAATATCTATCTTCAGAATGTTTGCTTCCACCTGTGTAGGGCACCATCGTAGGAGTCACCTAGACTGACAACAGATACAGTTTACTGTGTGGTAGGGTCATCCCTGGTTCCCATGTCTTAAGAAAGGGTGGAACATCAACATTACTTGCAGGGACCTGTGAGATTTTGTGGTCCATTTCCCATCAACTTACTTGTGTCTCATTATGATCTTAACTTTTCTTTTTCTGTATTTTTTAAGAAGTCCTGCAGCTTTACACTCAGTAATTTTCTCAGTCTCTTTGTCACATTGTCACTGCTGAGGACATTCATGTCTTTTTCAGAGCTACAGCACCTGACACTGCCAAGCTGTGAAACTATTACTTTAGAAGTAGTCCATCAGGTTACATCCTAATGATCAATCAAGATATAAAATTTTCAGATGACTACAGTCCTGTAACTATCTGGCAATCATGTTACAGACTTTTAGTACTGAGACAACAAAATAAAAGTTTTGTAAAACATATAACCACAATCAGTACATGATCAGCTTAGAGCTGGTTAATCTTTACAAGCCACAGAAGTTGAGAGAGAATTGACATTACTCCTGAAGAAATTCTGCTTCTGGACAGAAGAGAGTGTGAAAGCAATGAGGTCATTTAAAGACGGGAAAAATATTCTAAAACCTGATATCTAGGGCTTTCAGTTAGTAGAGTACAAGGTAGACTGTCCTACTTTCTGCTACCAATATAATTTTTTGCTATATTTAACTGAGTTCACTGCACAGACGTGATATCAAAGGTGGAACTTCAGACTCTTCCTCTGAGGGTCTTGACCACCAATCTTCAGTCACATGTGCCCTAGCACTCCATCCTTCGGGTATCATGAAACTTGTGCTCCTACCTGCACTGGCTCAAAAAGTAATGGAGGTATATTTTTGTGGATACAGAAGTGAAACTCTACTTCCCAAGAGAATTCTGACATTAAATAGATTAGAGTAACCCCAGATGTGGATATCCCCAGAGCACTAGGCTTTTCATGTTGTTTGTAATTAAGGTACTAAATTCTGATGAAAAGCTGGATTTGTTATCTATGTCCTTTTTGGCTCTGAACAGCTATCTATAGAAATCAGTGGCAGAACATAGAAGTCAACCCAGATCTACTTTTTCTCAATGATGTTTTTAATTTCTAGAGCAAACTTCTTATATAGAACTCAGCATGTTTCTCCTTTATGTAAGTGTCATATTATGTCATATGCATAAGTCAAGCTTATATTTTCAATCGCCTTTTGCCATTTCTTTTAGATCAATATTGCTATTTTATTTTTTATGGTCTAGCCTATCTTCAGTCAAAGCCCCTTGCTAATGTACATTCCTTTCTCATACAGATGAGAACCTCTGTAAGTGATACTGCTTTATTTTAAGTTACAGGGGAAGGCTGCAATCTACAGCTTCTCTGCTGAGGCCATAAAGAACCAAGATTGCAATGAATAAATGTAAAAGGAAAATAGAAGCATTATGACTATTCTGAGAAGAATTTATAATGTGTCCTAGAGACAGACTACTCAAGTTTGACCAGCAAGTGCACACTATGGAAAAAGTCTGAGTTGTTACCTTTAACTTTCTCAGTATTGTATATGTAGAATAACTTTTTTTTTTTTTTTTTTTCTGTTTAGTTGCTATAGATTTTCAATGAAAAGTGTTAATGAACATATGCTGGAGAAAAATCAGAATGCAGTTTTCACCAAATACAAAGTTGATTTAAAAACTATTCTCAAAAATATTATTGGAATGATACTACAACTTAGTTATAAATTGTTTACTAGCTAATACAAGTAAGTGGAATGAAACAGGTAAAAAGTAGTCAGGCAGGTGCTCTAGGCTTCATGCCACACCCTCTCTAAAATATTCTAATCAACATTGTATACACACTTTTAAAAAACAAAGTGAATCCAGACTTTTCATACTAGCTCACATTTTGGTCAGGTACAAGGAAGAGGTCAGTGTCTCGGCCTCCTTTGAAGAGAGCTATGTTGTGCATACTTTATTCCAGTGTAACTCATACAGAAATGAGAATAGCTATAGACAAATTATTTGGCTAAACCACTGTCTAGACAAAGAAATGGAAAACAAAACAAATATTCAACAGTGTTTTTCCTTTAATTCAGGCACAGGAGTACATGAAACACTTATCCGAGGGGGGTTCAGTGGAAGCCGCTGGGTACGTCTCCTCTTGTACTCAAGAGCAGCAAAACAAACCACTGTGGGGTTAAACGTGGTTCATTCATTTCACAAAGTGGAACAAGGCAAAGGAACCCGTAGGAGGGAGGGAAATAATCACTTTTCCCTCATTTCTGTAACTGCTGTGTCACCATGGCAGCATGAACAAAAGGCAGGTGCTCTCAATTAAATAATACTGCTGCCCGAGACATAGGTGCATCTAAAATACTGAAGATAACCATTTGTAGGTCTTCTTAATCTTGAAACAGGTCAGAATAAGCTTGCAGAGGAGTTGATTTCATTCACCAGCAGTGCTTTGAACTGGTTCCTCAGAGTAATTCTCTACATCAACTAAGACTTCTACTAGGATGTTAACAGGGGCATATCTCACATGTTGTGACATGGTGCAGGTTTCTGCCTTGTACACTCACTGAGCAATTCTCCTTGCAGATAATTGACAGCCAACTGCATTTGACATGGGAACTACTGCCTTCTTTCTCAGTGCTAAGGAAAAGCTGACAGAGTAGAGACTGTGAAGGGGTATCTCTAATACAGTGCAATATTCTGCAGAGAAACCCAAGCTGAACCTGATACCTTGTTTAGCAGTTAGTATGTTAATGTAGCCTTCCACTTATATTAATTATCCTTTCTGGTGAACTACAAAGAGTAGGAAAACCTTTGAAGATTACGGGACAGCCAAAGGGAAAAGTAAAAAAC
>NW_008585987.1:0-308 GCF_000691845.1 Merops nubicus | reverse complement strand
AGGGAAAGACAGAGTAACACAGAGAGGCGGCTGCACAGTGAGCTGGTTTCCATCAAGATCTCTTATGAAGCATTTGACTGGTAAAGATAAATATGCAGTAATTTTAGAAACAAGTGTATCAGGTGGAGTGTATCATGAATTAAGAAATTAAGCTATTCTCTTCTTCTTGAAAGTATGAAAATTGCCTTGCAACCATGTTATATATTACAGTTTATAATTCAGTGCAGATTTACACAAGCTCATCTTGGTTACTGTGTCTGCTAAGTGAAATTTCACTTTTGCTGAATCTTAGAATCCTTTAGGTTGGA
>NW_008585986.1:94120-94764 GCF_000691845.1 Merops nubicus | reverse complement strand
GACCCACTTCCCCTGGGCATGCAGCCGCCATCCCCCTGCCCAGCCCCTCCTCTGGCCTCCTACCCCCTCACACCCCGCCGTCGCCCTGTGGCCCCGCTGCTGCTGCCCCTGCGCTCCGCTGCCGCTCGCCTCGGCCGAGGAGGCCCCTTCCTGGTGCCCTACTGGTTCTCCTCGGCTGCTGGGTCACGGCACGTGCATTCGTCCTGGTCACAGTCAGCAGCAAACGGGATCACCTGGGGGGCCGAAGGAGACATAAGCCTCTGCTTTGATATGCCTGACTCCCGGCAGCCCCGCCAGCCCGCTCCACCCCGGAACAGCCAGAGGCTTGGTACCCCGATGGTGTTGGCATTGTGGAGACTGCCAGGCTCCATGCTGAGAAAAGAGCTCCGACACAAGCTGTCTCTGGATGAGTTTTGTGCTCAGCATTTTTCTTTTTGTTGACTTGTGTTTCAAGTTTTTCAACCAAGGGTCAGCTTGAGTCTTGTGCCACACATCAGACCCTGGGGAAAAGTCTCCCCAGTGGGTGTGAGACATTTGGACTAGGGCTGGGAGGGGTGAGGCACCTCTAGATTTCAGCTTTACTTTGGCCCCTGTTAGAAACCCCCCACTTGACCATGTCTGAGCCCATGGGCCTGTCCTTCAAG
>NW_008585986.1:87312-94089 GCF_000691845.1 Merops nubicus | reverse complement strand
CTGGTGTTTCCAGGTGCAGCAGAGCATGAAGGTAACACAGCCTCACCTCCTGCACCTCTTGAAGGAACTCAAGGATCTTACCAATGCTTATCAATATGTATACCTATCTATTACCAGTTGCCTGCAGAGCTTTTACACACACCAGGCTCAGAGCCAAGAGTTTTTCTTACTGTGGAAGCACCTTTGATTTTTCACAGCCTGGGCCAATGAGAGGCTGTAGTGTGTTTTTTTGTGTTTAAACCACATATTCCTGCATCTGCCTTAATGGAGACACAGCTGGAGGCTTGTGCTGCAGGAGATCTGGGACCTGGGTCTCCTGAGAGCCATGGGACTGAATCCCATGTCCTTCCACTGCAAACCCATCCTTTATTTTGGCCAGGGATCCACATGTCTCAGACCGCCTGAGAGCCATGCCTTGCTCTGAGATGTCATGATATCACTGTGGAGTTTTCACTCATCACTTGGGTGTAAAGCCTTTTCTCTCCTATCTCAGTTGATCTTCCCAGGATTTTATTTTTCCTTTTCTGTGTGTGTGCATATGTGATGAAAGGAAAAATGATTCAGGCTCCACAACAAAGATGAGAAGATCCAAATTCACATATTTCTGCAGTGAGAAATTATCTCATGCCCTGTGATTTGTTTTGCTGTTGGATATGCTTAGGAAGGATGGGCTGTGAGTGCTGGATAGCAAGTTAGGTGGGAGGGGAGGTTGTGATGGGAGACAAAGAAGGGTATGTGCAACCCCAATGCCAAGTTGTTCCTTCTACGCTATTCCTCCCCCCTTCTCTCCCAGGAGAACTGGGAAGCAAAGACAGCCCATAGCAGACGCTAAAAGACCATACCAAAAATCCTCTGAGATGCTCAATTGTATGACAAGGTGACTTCTGAGTTACCATGGCTAGCACTACATCCTGTGGAAGTCATTTCTCTGGGACTCATTTCCCAAAATGAGAGGGAATCCCATGAACCTCAGTGGGAGCCGGGCTGAGCTTTTGGTCCTGCTGGCCCAAGTCCCAGCCCTGCTGTTAATCAGTGATGATGTCTATCAGCTTCAGCTGGCTTTGGTTTAAAATCATGGGTTTGTTCTCCGTTCGTGGGAGAATTACATTGCAGGCTCAGTTCCACGGCCAGCGAAGCCAAAGAGCACAGCTAGCAGTCACCACTTAATCCTAAACGCTGGCCAGTGCCACGGAAGATGTGGACTTACCTTCCTGGAGGACAGTGTGGAGGAGCAGCAGTCACCCCCATCATACTGGCAGTATGCCCGGTTGTTGATGGTGTCGCACCAGCCGTCTGCTTGGAAGGGCTAGGCAGAGAAAGGAGACTTTGCTGAAAGGGTTATTCAAAAGCGTAAGGTTGCCCCCAAAAGCAGAGATCCAAGGTCCTCAGCAAGGTTCCCGTGCACCTCTGGTGAGGATCGGGGCCCAGTTCCACCGTACACAGCCCCCTCGTCAAAGCTGAAGGGCACCGAGTCTGGTGTCCTGGCTGGTATGTCTGGAGGAGCGGGTGCTCAGAGGGCAGCTGCTGTAGCTTGAGCATCAGAGCATTGTGTCAGGGAGCAAGAAAACAAATCCACATCACTAGAGAGGGCCCAACCCAAATGGCATAAGCCCCCATTGCCACCTCACTCAGTGTTTCTTCACAGAGTCCTTTGCCACCCAGCTAGGAGTCAGTTCACCACCCATCTGCTTGTCCGCCTTCTCACACCACTCTCATATGTCTGCAGTGTAATCCAGTTCTCTGCCCAGCTCGGGCAGGGCTCTGTAAGAAGCTGTCCCAACTGTTCTCTCCAACATCTGTCCTCCCAAAGAGCTTGGCTCTGAAGTTGAGCTTGGTGACCTGGCTTGGGCAGCTAAGTACAGAGCGGCTGTTATGAGGATCAATAGAGCATCCTGCTAAAGGATCAATCTCAAGAAGGCAGGTGCTTTATCTCCCTTTGACTGTGAGAAAGGTTTAAGCAAGGTCTGGAGTCTCTCAGAAGTACTTGCACTCAAGCCAAAACAAGCATTGGAAAGCACTGGTTGCAAGGACTATGCCTTTTCCAGAATGCTCTTGCTCTGGCTCTGACCCTAAGGAACGTGTCCCCAGATTTCTCCAGACTCTCCACTGGAGGTTCTATCCCTGTCCACAGCATGTGGCTCCACCAAACATCGCCAGGTTGGACTACAAGGCTACTTATCTGGTGGCCAGCTGGGACAAATGAAAGGGATCTTCATTAAGCACTGTCTCTGTGCAGGCAAAATCCAACTCTGCATTGAGCAGAGAGGGCACCAGGCCACTGATAACCAGAAATACTGGCACTAGAGCCACCTTCTGGCTTCATTCTTGACTATCTTTCTCCTCACTACTTTTTCTTCATGGTCCAAATCTCACCATATGTAAGAAAAATTGTGTATTTGAGCAGTGGGGGACTTTGCATTGCCAAAATAGTGGTGGCTTCTTTCTGCGTGGCACAGCCCAGTGCCCTTTGCTGCCCTCCTGTGAGTCACTGTTGGGTCTGCCTGGACAGCTGGGGCTTTGCAGAGCTCAACTCGCCTTGGTGCAGCTCAGATAAATGCTCCTTCAGTAACAAGCCTTCTTTACTTTCAGCTCTAACACGGAAACAGAAATCTGTTGCAGCAGAATAGCTTTCTGCCCAGAAATGTTAAATGGCACAAGCAGCCATTCAGAAATCCATTTTATTGTTGTTTAGTTGCGCGAGTCATCTGATCAGAGAAGAGAAACAAGTAACTGGGGCTGAGAAGCAGCCAGCTAGGGCTGGGAAACAATGCTGTGTGACTGGTGCAACCAAACAACATGCATGTGAAGCACTTGCAATGAACTGTCAGGAACAATCTGCAGCCGAGGTTTATTTATCACATCAGCACTGCCAAGCAGCAACCGACTGTGCTAACAGAATGGAGAGGCCATTCATTAACCAAGTGATTAGTAATGAAATGTTTCTCCTGCTCCAGGCTCAGTGATGGTAGCTACTGGCCCAGCAACCATGGCCAACCTCCAAGAGTACTGCTGTCATCAGAAAGGGCTCTTGGTGGAAACCTGGCTAACCCTTTGCTCATGGAAGCATCTGTCCCATTTCACTGGATCTGGTGGCCCAAGAGACAACTGGGCTTGAGAAAATACCTGGATACAGCCTTTGATAGAGAGGCCAATGATATCTCTATCACCCGTATCACCCCTAAATTGAATGACAGCCAGCTGAAAAATGTCACCACACCGTGATAGCTCCACATCTACTGCGCCAAAGCCAACACAGTCATAATGCAAGGTCATCTTTCAAGGTCATCCAGGCCAACCCCACTGCAGTGAGCAGGGACATCTGCAACTAGAGCAAGTTGCCAAGAGCACCATACAACCTGAACTGGAATGGTTCCAGGGATTGGGCATCTACCACAGATTTGGCCAACCTGGGCCAGTGTCTCACTGTCTTCAATGTAAAAAATTCCTTCCTTCTATCTAGTCTAAATCTCGCCTCTTTTAGTTGAAAACCATCACCCCATGTCCTGTGGCAACAGACCCTGCTAAAAAGTCTGTCCCCATCTTTCTTATAGGCCCTCTTTAAGTACTGAAAGGCCACAGTAAAGTCTCCCTGGAGCCTTCTCTTCTCCAGGCTGAAATTCATCCAGGTGAGTTTCACCAAGGTAATAGGGTTGACACTCCTCTTCCGGTGAAAAACACCAGTGGGTCTTAAATGATGGTGATCAAAGAGGGTCTCTAAGCCATGAAGCAGCCTGGAGCTTCAGGAGGGCCTGGGCAGGGATGCTGGGGCTGGCGGGGGCAGGGATGCAGGCAGGGGACCGTCCAGAGCCGCTGGCAGGGAAGAGCTCTTCTGGGTGTGATTTGCTTTTGCAGCCTTCCACGCAGCAGAGTTTTTCCCTGAGCTTTGCTCCATATGTCATGACTCACTGACAAAACAACACCCGCCACTTCAGTAGTTTCCATACAATTATGGGGAGGTTTGCCCATCCTGGCTGCACAGGTCTGAAACGATTTCCAGATCTTGTGTGCAAGGTGGGGGGAGGACAGAGGCAGGGACAGGACAGAGAAAGAGAGGCTCTCCATTTCTCTCTACACCTATTTGGGCTAATTGCCCCCTCCTCTCAGCCCGCCAGAGCCCATACCCCACCCTAAACAAATACAGGCTCCTATGGCAACACTTGTTGGGGAAACTTAACAACACATGCTCCAAATTACATTGGAAAAACATATGAGGGGAAAATAAAAAATGACTAATTGGACTGGAGGCTCAAGAGAGCCAGGCACAGAACTTGGGCACTGCTGTCCCTGTTCCCTGCCCAGTGCCTGGAGAACACCTTGACTCCCTTTGCTTTGCCTTGTCAAGAATCTACAACTGGTTTAGTCTTTGCAAGTAGAAAGAGTGAAGTAAGGTGCTGGTAAGTCACCTTTGAGGGCACAGGTGCCCTCGTACTTCCATCAGTCCTGTCTTGGTCTTGCAAGAATCATGACAAAGAAGGACAGAGGCGATGAAGTGTACTAAGAGCAAGTGATGTAAGAGGAAAACTTGTACAGACTCTGTTCAGCTTCTGCTTGAGCCATATGGCTCTGCAGAGAGCAGTGCCAGCGGTGGGAGAAGGGAGGTTTGCCCACATTGGTGACTCACAGAAACACACCATGATGTTTTAAGATGCTGGTGGGAAAAAAACCCCACACTAATGGCCAACTGTGCCACAGGAAGGCAATGGGTGTGATCCAGGGAAATGGCCAGCTGGGTTCCAGTCACCAGAATATGCATCCTCCAGCGTGGGGGGAAGAACGGCTGGTTGAAAGGGCTCATATAAACTGGGAAAAAATGAATAAGGTAATTCCTGCAACTGCTCCACGCCGCCTTAAGCAATTGGGAGCTACTGGGTCGGGCAGCCTGCCACCACGGCAGCCGGGGAGCTGGGCTGCGTCAGCGGATCTCCCCGCTCCTGCCATCCATCCTCCTTGTTTGCTCAGACAGGAACTGCTGCAGTGGGCATGTGTTAGCATGTGGAGGTGCAGCAGCTGGCACCGCTGGGCCTGAGCCCTGCTGGCACCGAAGTAGTAATGGTGAACCAAGTGCTTGGCAATTAAAATAGGCTAAAAAGTTAGAGGGTCTCAAAGCCAATAGGAATGAATTAAAAGGGAGTAAAAATTAAGTTTAAAAGAAAAAAGGAAAAAAGAGGGGAAATAATTGTAGACAAAGGAGAGATGTGAGAAAGGACTGGTTGGATCCTGTCACATCTCAAGCAGAAGCATCTCAGAAGGCTCAACTGTGCCGTTTCTCTCGAGGCTGCCAGGAGATGCCACGCAGGGAGCAGTGTCTGCACATGGTGTTTTTCCACCATCCCTGCAGAGCTGTCAGGGCTGAGCTGGCTGGTTCACTCCCCAGGGCTGCCATCCTGCCCAGTGGGTACCTCCAGTGCCATAGGTGAGGTGGGTAGCATCCAGACATTTTTCTCCAATTCCACCTTATGAGTAGAAAAGATGAAAGAGCATTGAAAGGATGCAATACAGTGAGGGAAAGATGGAGCAAGAAGAACAGATTACAGATACCATCAGTATTGGACATATTTTGGTGCTGTGATGGGTGTTTGATGAACATTATTTCCCAGGAATGCATATTTTCCTCTGGCTGAGATGATCTACAGGCCCATTACCTTGCTTTTGGTGATGACCTGTTCTAGATCCTTCAGAGGAAGGTGGAAAAAAGGGAAAAAAAACCCAAAACTTCAGCATGCACCTGGCAGTTGTGTAACAGAAGAGCTGAAAGATCCCTGCACTGCTACTGGGATGGAAAGTGCTTGGGATTTTAATCTGCCCATAGCTAGAGAAAGCCCAGACCCCAGTTTCAGGGGATCAAGTCCAGCCTCAATAATAAGCAAAATGTTTCCTCCCAGACTTCAGGAGGGTGCACAGGTCCCAGCCTTTGTGACTGTGCTCATCTCATCCGTGGAGGGTGCACAGATTGTTTTCATGTTTCTTCTAAGTCAGCACGGATTTTGCTGTCCTTTCATCCATCCCTGGGGGCATCAGTATTTGGGCATTGACCTTGAACCCTTTGCATGCTGAGCTGATTGCAGGTGTCTCCGTCCTTCTGAGCTGTCACCTTCGAAGCAGCCCCAGAGGAACAGGGGAACCATGATTTTGGCAGGAGAGACAGGCAGGGACCAGCCCTGGCCCCCACCTTGTGCCTCCGTTTCACTGCTGTTAACTCTGCTCTTGCAGTGCCTGAGTCACCCCTGGTGGAGAGATCAGCTGGAGGAGACAGGAGGGAGACGGCAGGGGAGACATGGCTCGGTGATAAACCTCTGTTGGGAAAATGTCTCTTTGCTGCGCATGTGGTCTTCCAGGAGCCTTGCAAGGTCTTCAAGAGCTAGCCTCCCAAAGGCATTAGTGCATGCTCAGCACCAGAAATGAGACTGTAGCAGCAGCCGGGGCTGGGCTCTCACCTGCCACAGCTGGAAACTTCTGCCCATTTGGTGAAAGAGGGATGCCAGTCCAAATCAGGATTCACAGATCCACGGGATGTGAACCTTGAATTGGAGACTGCTGCAGCTTTTGGGGTCTAAGATGTGCAAGAGAAGCCATGTCCCCACTCAGCCACTAGCCAAGGTATTTCAGAATGCTCTGGGAGGTCCCTGGGAGAATTTGCAGAGGTACTTTAACAAGTCCTTTGCAGAGGACCCTTTAACAAGTACATTGTCGAAAGTTTGGTTCACTTAAAGCCCTTATGCATCCACCACCTCATCTGGTGTCCCTGGAAATTCTCTGTCCCATCCCTGCTCACATCCC
>NW_008585986.1:5587-87293 GCF_000691845.1 Merops nubicus | reverse complement strand
GGGCCCAGAGTCAGTCCCTTCAGGCACAGATGTGGCAGGAGCTTGTCCAAGGGATGCTACAGCACAGTGTCCCTGGGACACATCCCTTCCCCTATACACACACTCACACTGGTGAGGCAGAGAGCCCGGCCATTCTTGGCTCCCCCAGCTTGCCCAGGGAAGTTGACTGGGAATGCAGACTGTGGGAGGAAACGACAATGTTCATTGTTTGGATTAAATATTTTTCTTGGCCCTCTCTCTGTTGCAGTGTGCCTTTTATTTTATTCTTTTTTTCTCCCCCCCCGCAACACCCCAAGCACATACACTTTCTCTCCCTCCTTCCTGAGGCTCTCTGGCACGCAAGGAGGAAGTCAGCTCTGAAAAACACAGAGAGGGATGGAGAGGGAGCAGGGTTGGCTTCTGCTCAAAAAGCTTTTTTGGGATGCCTCACTGCCCTGAGCCACTCTGAGCAGCAAGCAAGCTCTACCTGGCTCATCACAGCCAGCGAAGCAGGGCAAGCACCACTTGAAGGAAGACAGCTCTTGAAATTTGGCAGGAGGCACCCAGGACCAAGTTGCCTGAAGAAGAGAAAAGCTAATTCTTAAAGACCCAGTGCTTCATCCACCATTTCTGTACTTCCCACTTTCTGCCCCAAGCCATTATTTTGCTCCTTTTGAACCGTGGCAGCTGTCCCTTGGATCCACACACCTGTAGGATGGGTTGCTTGGAGACATCATGGACCTGCCTTGTCATTTCAAATGCAGCCAGAAAGCAAAACTGAAAAATGCCAATTGTTTCTGAGCTTGCTGGTGTCCCTGAATCACTCACTTATCAGCTCAGTGTGCAGATAGCTTTCATCACATCTCAGATCTTCAGTAACATCTGCTCCAGCTCCAACATCCTTCTCCTCAGGCCTCACTAAGAAAATAGAGGCTTGTTGCTTGAGGAAGTTCTCCATATACTCAAAGGAACGCTTTCAGGAAGAGGTGACAGACTGGAAGGCGGCATCCCACTCTCTGGTTTCAGCCCATGTGCCATCACTTGTACTGCCATGCCCACGGCAAGCAACAGCCCAGCTCCCGGAAATTTTGGTGTACAGCTGTAGGTGTTCTTCAGGACAAAGGGGGTCCCTTGGACATGGGTTTCTTGCAAACATCTGGACCCCATTTGAATCAGTTGGGATTGAGCTTGGACAGGGTCACTGTTTGAAGGGGGATGGAGAGCACAGAGGTTAGACTGCTGCTTGGTCTCCAGCCTGAATGCTGCTGGTGTTGAGCATGCTGGAAGAGCTGGTCCTTGTCTTCGTGGTATCTGCAAATACTACTTTGTCCCAGGTCAGGGTTTGGCTTGGACACGCTTCTTCTGCAGAAGTGAGTATGTGGCACTTTAGGCTACTGAAGAGGGATTAATTTCTTTATCCCAGTCCTGCTCTGTGCCTTTGCTCCTCAGGGACTCCATGTCTCAGCAGACAGCAATCTGGAAAAGACTTTTCACAGTCCATGGGACCAAGAGTGAAGGCAGGGGTGGAAAGCTGGTGAAAATGAACAGCACATCAGAGCAGGTCTTTGCTTGCCTAAAAGCACCTGTGTCCATGATCTATTTATTTATGGTGGGGTCCTCAGCCTTGTCCTTTTTACACCCGGATCTCGGTGCTAACAGGAGAAGGGAAAACAGAAGCAGGAACAAACAAGTGGAGGGGAGCAGAGGAAGATGTCTGGTGTTGACAGTGCTCCTGGCAAGCATAGTGGCTCCCAGAGATAGGTCCTTAGCACTCACCATTCCCAGCGCTGCTGCTGCAGACACGAGAGAAGCCAGGACTTCCCATGCCATGAGCACCAGCCTGCAATCCTGCCCTCAGCAGCTCGCCTGCTGCCATGGATTAGATCTCCTGCCAAGCCGTTTGTGCAAAATATGTTGCAGGATAGAACGGGTTATGGAAAACAAGCCCTGAAAACCACAAGGGCCTCCTGACCCACTTGTATCTGGTTTCTGCCAAGTTCTTGTTACAGATCTTAAACAGAAAGAAAAACAATGTACGAGGCATGAAGGAGCTGAAGGGGAATGAATATTCGTGTTGGAAGAGCAGTTGGCTGGGCTGAGCTTGGGGATGTTTGTTTATTATCAGAAGCGACTCGTTGGTTTTTATTTCAGCGGGTGCTTTCAGTGGCTTTCCACTCTCTGTGTGTGTGTGTGACAACTGTGACAACTTCTGCCTGGAGAAGGGAAAACAGGATGTGGACAGCGATGGAGAGCTGGCACCTGAGCTGGAGAGGGAAAAGAAGTAGCCGTAGGTCAGGACTTCCCCAGTGCAGGCCAGCCTGCACAATGGAGCTTGGGGGAGCTGAGTCTGTGTCTACCTCTTTGGGTCTTCTGGAACCTGTGCCCAAAGGCCCCCCATCTTTCAGGGCTCTGTAAGCCAGTCCCCTGTCCTTGCACCATGCTGGTGTGTGGTCATTTTATTTTCCTGTGCTTTGTCTCTTAAGAAAATGAGGTTTCTATAATCACACTTGATGTGTGGTCAAGGGACAGCGATCTTCTCACAGTTTACAAAAAGTATGCCTCAAGTGAGATTTTTGGAAGAGGAATAGAATTCTTTGGGCTCATCCCCTCGAAAGCTGTATCTCATGCTAAGCAGCCTGGGCTGCTCATGCCAAGAGCAGCATGATAATGTACCCAGCAGTTAAGCAGAGAACCTCCCATATTGCCTTCCACCTCCCCAGCATGAGGGGCTTTGCCTTCACCAGTCAGGGGCCAGGACTGATCCAGAAGTGACCACCACCTGTGGTACATGTGACCACTACTTGTAGTGCCTGCTCCAAGAGCACTGTCTGCACTTGCTACATTAAGCATGGTGGAAGGTATAGCCCTGGCTGGTCCTTTCAGTATCCATTTGTGGCCCTGATGTCCACTAAGTAGTTTAATCCCTTTTTGAACTTAAAGCTCCTACTCACCCCTGCACCCTCACGTGGCAGCCAGTTTCAGATACCAGTGCTTGGTGTCCAAAGAACTTGGCTTCTCTTGTTGGAAGCAAACCCCTTACCAGTCTCAGTGAGTGCTCCTCAGTTCTCCATCCATCTTACCCAGCACCTCTGTGACTTGGCAAACCTCCAACAGCCTTCCATGCTCCAAACTGAAGGTTCCCAGCTGGCTGAGGGTCTCCTTGAGGGACAGCTATGGCATCCCCTTAATTATTTGGATTGCTTTTTCCAACTCTGCCCAATACTTTTGAGATGCAGAGGCCAACATGTCACATACTATCCAAAATTTGAATGTATCAGAATCTAGGACAACTCATTGAGTCCTGTTTGTTCACCTGGATCACATGGAGTTTGGTTTTGGTGAGACCCCTGAAGGAACAGCAGTCACATAGTTTGCCTCTTGCCTGCTTGCAGTAGGATCCTCTCTGCATTTTCAAAGCCAGACAGATGACAGAGGAGAGTGCAGGCTGGATAAAGGTGTCATGAAATGCTCCCAATGAGAACAAGAGATGGAAGAATGATGATGTGGGTATCACTAGGTGATTAAATCCTGGCTATGCTATGATACCTAGTTGCTCTAGAGAGTTTCCTTGGAGAATGTAGGGTGTCTGTAGTCCTCATTGCCTTAAGCCCCAGAAGAGCAGTAAAGGGTCTTTTTCCCGGAGCACAGCATCATATTTCTGCTTGGTTTCCTGTACTGAGCTTTGCCATGGTACAAAATCAGAGTCCCCCCCTCGTCTCAGGTCTGGGAGGAGGGACCTGGGGGTCCAGTCCCAGCCCTATTGATGGTGAGGAGCAGCAGCTGCTTGCAGCTGGACCCTGGCTGCTGTCAGTTGCCCAGGGAGCAAGTCACACTCTGTCTCCTGTCACATTAAAGCACAGCAGGACCCTGATTTTAGATGAGTCTTCCCACCATCCCTACTGTGTATGCCTTCAAAGGGGTTAATTCTGGCGGACAAGTGCTGGACACAAGCCACAGACATGCTGAGCGAGGGGTTTGTGCATGCTGGTGGGAAGAGCCAAGGATCCATCAGGATCCTTGACTGCTTATTGGATCGAGAGGCTCAAGAACTACTTGCAACCACAAACACACTTCAACCCCTATCTCATTATTTCCATTGTAATACCTCAGGAAAACCACAAAACAGGGAACAGATTAATGTTTTACAGTCGTGAATAACACGACCAGCAGCATGCACAAGGGCAGCAAGACCTTGTCCTCATGCAGGGAAGACCTAAGAAATTCCCAGCAGCTCATGCTCACTACAGATTTCTGGTATGGCTCATCTTCTTCCAGGATGTGAAGCAGATGTCAGCCTGAAGTCTCTGCATGTTCCCCTCTAACAGAGGTAGGGCTGCTCAGAGCAAAGACAACCCAACCAGAGAAGGCACAGAGTCACATCAGGAAGGAATTGCTGACCTACGAGGCAAACCAGAGCTATAGTAGCTCTTGTCCAGTTCCTACCACACCAGTATGAAGCTCTGCCTCCTGGCGGTCTGTCCAAAGCAAACTGCCTTACATCTCTTGCAATTACCCTTTTGCTGTCTTCATGCAATGATGAAACAGAGCTGGTGGTGGGGGTGATGTCGGCATAAATGCACAGAATAGATTAGGTTGGAAAAGACCTGTAAGATCATTGAGTCCATTGACACAGCACTGCCAAGTCTACCACTAAACCATGTCCCTCAGCACCATATCTACATGATTTCTAAACCCCTCCAGGGACTGTGATTCAGCCACTTCCCTGGGCAGCCTGGGATGGCATGTTGCACAAGGTAATGGCTGCCCGGAAGAGCCTGCCTACGTCCACTCCCGTTGCCACAAGAGCAGCCTGCCTTCCTCTGACTGGATTTGAGCAGGACAGTGGTGGTTACTCCATCCTGTGAGTAATACTGCACAAACAGGATGATGACAAAATAGGTCACCTAAAAGGCAGGACGTGAACCATAGGAGTCCATGTAGTAAGACACAGCGGGGTGCAGAGCTAGTGAGCTGTGCAGATTAGGAGATGCTCTACAGCAGCCACATTCATGCATGGACTATTTTGGACCACAGTAGTAACCGTCCAAGGGAGCAACCTAGGTCACTGTATGTGCCATCTCCTCCTCTGAAGTCAACAGCCTTAGTTGCTCTACGGCACAGGAGAATGACAGCTGAAAGGTGGTCACCTTGGTATGGCTTAGAAGAACCTGCCTCAAATGATGCAAACACCTCCCTCACAGCAGGCAAGCACAGCACCAGGACCACAACCACCCCCTCCAAACCATGGCGGTGAGGAGGGATTTCTCTCTTCCTCCACTCCCTTCTCTACCCAGTCCCAAGCCCCTTCCTCTCACCCCCCCTCCCCGTTCAGTGCTGCCATCTGTTTTTCTACTGATGGCAGGGGATGAGATGTTCTGCTAGCCCTCAAGAAGCCAAGCACGCTCGGCACTAACTCGTATTCCTGATGGGCTCCTGGAAGGGTTTGCATTCCTCCCTCCCTCCCTCGCCCGCTGAACTATGTGCCTCTCTGCTGCGGGGATGGGGAACTTGGCAAGGCTCAGCGAGAGACCGGGAGGCAGATGGACGACCAGATTAATGGAAAGAGAAGGGAGGTGGGGAGAGGAGTGAGAAGGATAAGCAGGCAGGCTGATCCACTGCCAGCATCTGAGAAAAATGAGAGAGAATCCCTCTAACACCACTGCATAGTGACCTGAACTTTCCAATGCAAGGCATGGCTCCAGCTGGGCCTGGAGAGGTTGAGTCTTGGCTACTGCTCCCAATCCCCATCCTGAAGTGACTCCACCAGGAAGACACAGTACGAGCAGCCAGGTAGCCTAGAATTCTCTTATGTAGGGTTGTTCCCCTCACTGAGACATTCAGATGAGAAAGCTCCCTCATCCAACACATGCTCGGCCATCAAAAGAGAGACAACAGTGTTTCTGAGAGGTGACTCAAACCCGGATAGTCCATTGGAACAGCATTTCATTGCCCAGTGGAGAGCAGAGGCTCCTAAAGGAGGTGCCCTCAGTGAGGGATTACTGTGGAATGAGGAGAAACCTGGGACTCAGATGCCCCACAGAAGCAGGAAGCCAGGCTGAACTGTGTCAGACGCGGCAGGGGCTGTGTTCTGCAGTGGCAGGACATCTCTTGTGCAGCTGAATGAACGGGGGAACAGGAAAAGGAGACGGATGGGGGCACCACACAGCCAGGAGAGATGGCAGGTTATATTCCGTCTGCACCCAGCTCTCGCTTTCTGATGTTCCTACATCCCTCAAGAGATTGGGTCCCAAGTGCAATGGCCTCTGAGAATTGCAGTGCTTTTGGTCACTAGGGTGGCGGCAGGAGAGGAATAGGAATGAGGATGGAAACCAGAACTGATGAGGTAGAAACAACACTCAGGGCATTTTCTATGGTCAAATGGGGGAGGACTAGTAACACCTCCCTTCTCCCCAGTGCCAACCAGCAGCTCCCAGAGCAATACTTTGTGTGAGACATCTTTGCTAAGACTTATTCTTTATGGCAAGACAATGACTGCTATAAAACTTACATGAAAAAAGTTATCTAGGAAAACAGCTTATCAGTCCAACCTTAACAACATGGAGCACTGTGGAAGAAAACCCAATAAAAAGAATTATCAAAGACATGTATGTGAGAAGTGAGGAATAGAAGGGGAAGGAGGTGGCTGTGAGCTGTATCAAAAAGGAGAGCATCAGGGTGAAAGAAACTATCTGAGGATGGATCTTAGTATTACAGTGAGTGGCTGACCTTAAAATAGGCTGTGCTGGCAGAACTGCTAACAAGGAGGAAGATATTGTTCCACAGAGGAGGAGCAGGATATCTAACAATTAGTTAGATGACCTGGAGGACTAGAGAGAGAAACAGGATGACATTCACTTGTATAAAATTCAAGGGCTAGCTCTTGTATTGAGGGTAAAACATCTGCTGTTAGCTTGGAGCTCATCCGTTGGCAACAAAGGAGGTAAAGATCTGGGTGTACTTGCTGACCTCAGGATACCTCTGAGCTGCCAGACTGATGCAGAAACAACTGCAGAAATAACAGATAGAGTCCTGGGTCCTATCAAAAGAGACATTTCCAGCACAAGGAAGCTTTGTGCAGAGTTTTGGTGAGACCTCAGCTGGAAGAGTATGTACTGCTTGGTCATTCCTGATGAAAAGTTAATTGAAAGCAGAAAAGCCATTAAAAAGTCTACAAGGGTGATGAAGAGCATGAACTCTTTATCTTCTGGTAGGACACTGCAAGATTTTGGCTTGCTTAACCTCCTCTGTACTAAAACTACTATCTAGGATTGCTTTCTAAGAATAAAAGGGGATGACAAGCATCCAGGAACAGAAGGAAGTCATGTTGGCCATGAGCATGTTTGAGTGGTCAACAAGAAGACAGTGACAGTTACTGTGAGATACTGGGACTTAAGATAATCGGTCCCTATCTCGCTGTCTCTTGAACACATGCAAATAAGCTGGCATTTTTCACCATGCCCCTGGGAACTCCTGTTGAAGACACAGACCCAAGGTGAGGTGCAGGAACCATAGAGGAAGAAAAGATGGGGCCAGTCTGGTGTACTTCAGCCTAGGGGAGAATCCTCATACCTGTGTCAGCTTTCTCTCACCTGAGCTGCAGAGGAAATAGAGATGGAGCACCTCACACCCCATCTGTTTCTTTCATGACAGGACCAACTCCCAGAAAGCACAAGGAGCGGTTCTCCCTTGCTAGCAGAAGAACCACAGAGAGGATCACCACAACCATCTGGGCTGTTCTTCCACGTAAGCCCATCCTGCTTCAAATACACTGACCCAGAGCTGAGCTAAAAGGTGATGTTTAGAAAGACATGGAGCTCCCAAAACACCAGAGGATCCATTGCTAAGTCTTGTATTCAACCATCAAGCATCTCTCTGGCACACAGCACCTCATTCCCCTACACTTGCAGGCCCTTTCTTGCAGTGGAGATGCACAATACAGCCATCGAGTCTGGAAAATAACTGCTGCACCTTCTGTTGGCCATAACATTTCCTTCCTGGGGATGTGCCCCCTGCAACATTGCCCCTTCTCCCACACTTCAGTCAGTAAAGAGCTGAGCTAGACAGAATTGGTGAGCAAAAGCGATCAGTTGCATTGAAATGAGCACATAAAATAAATAATCAGCAAAACCCAAAGCTATTTTTGGTGTACAGACTTCATTTACATTTTCCTTTTTGGTAAAAATCCCAAATTTTCAGCATACAACATTCCAAAATACTTCCCCCTCCCCTTTTTTTTTCCTTTTATCCTCAATCATAATAACAACCAGTGCTTGACAAAGATTGCCTATTTTTAATTTCCTTTGTGAACTGACTCCAGGCTGCCCATGATTTTCTCCTGCCTGCTCGTTATTCAAAGCGAAATGAGCGGCTAACCAATTTCTGCAAGGAATTCTTTGTCTGCAGATTCTTCAGGAGTGGTTTGTTTTGCATGTATGAGGCTGGAAATCCTCACTATTTTGCTTGGACGCGTGAGTCACGCAGGACTTTTCTGGATCCATGTTACTCTAGAACTGCAGTTCTGGTTAAGGAAATATTCAGTCTTGGAATCAGCACAGGGGTTTTGGGGATACCCCTTGCCAGTGAAATCCTTTTGCTAGAACATTCTTCCCGGGCTAGCCAAGAAGAAGCAGCAGGCAGGGAAAGCAATGGGTTATTCTGCAGTTCTGGTTCCCCAGCATCACCTTGGCTGCAGGGGAACATACCCAAGGAAGCTTCCTTTCGTCTCTGCTCAGCCAGCAAGCCCTGATCCAGCTCATAGCAAACATGAAGTCAAAGCCATCTTTGTATAAAGCCAGGCTTTGTACTGAAGTGAGTCTTCATCACCCAGGGCTCTCCTGCAGGCAGCCCGTGCTGAGGGCAGGGGCAGCTTACCTCGCAGGACTGGATGCAGTGGATGACGGAGGGGTCCGGGTACCACCGCAGCCTGCCCGTGCACACGATGTTCTGGGGAGGAAAGGAGAAAAGTGCCGTCAGGCGAGGTGAGAGGGCAACAGCCACCAATGCTTGCTGGAGGTAGAGGGTCTCCCACAAGACTGCATTGTTCATTGTGATGCAGAAGAGCAGTGACATCCCCAGGACCCTCCCTGCATCTCAGCCCAGCACAAAACACTTTGAAGCCTGTCAAACCCAAGGCACTTGCATCTGGTTTGCCCACAAACATAGAGTCACAGAATGGTAGGGGTCAGAAGGGACATCTGGAGATCATCTAGTCCAACCCCTCTGCTAAAACAGGGTCACCTAGAGCAGGTTATGCTAGGGTACATTGTTCAAGGCAGAGGCTAGATAGACACGTGTATTTATGTAGATGTCTGTAGATACACAGCTGAGAAAGGACAAAGGGAGATGGCAGGGACCGCTAAAGAAGTGGGTTTGGCTCACACAGCCACCTCGCAGTGGCTGACTTGGCCACAAGCTGCTGCTGGGAGGAAGCTACCTGGGGCCATGATAGGCTGAGTCTGCCATCACCACTCTGCATGATGCTGGTTTCACCAGCTTCTTGCTCATATGGGATGGGGAGCTCAGATGGTCATCACTTGGTGCCTGCATCATTTTGCTCACTGACCCACACTCAGGCTCTGAGAACTGGGTCCCAGGAGGACTCGCCTCACCAGACCTGGCCCAGAGCAGCTACACCAAACTCACGTTCACTTGCAGGACTGAGGTTATCACTGGTATTTATGAGGCACGGACTCAGCTCTTGCAGCCAGCTGGACACAAGAGCGACATGTGAAGGGCTCGGTTTCATTGTGCTGGAACATATCGACCCGCTCATTCAGCAGGGGTTTGTGGGGAGCACTCATGATTATACAGGGGAAGAAAAGCCCCACCGCACATGTAATTTCCTCCTTGTAAAGCTCAGGCAGACTTTGAAATCTGAGGCCCCATAAAACGATGGCTGGCCTGTGAAAGTGTCCTAGGATGCCCTTCACACAGCCGGAGTCACACCACGTATTTTCTCCTAGCCTCCCATTTGAAATGTGCAGCAGCAGGTAGACCAGCTCTGGCATCCCCAGGTGGCAATGGCAGCCAGGGCTGGGGCAGCTCTGCCCATGCAGACCTGCTGCAGGTTCTTTTGATGGGGCTGGGGGTGCAGGGTGAGGTCCTGGTTGTCCTCAGACAGTGTAAGGGAGGCAGACCCAGAGGGAGCCACCATCAGATGGGACAGAGTCCTGGGATGCTGGCTGAGTTAGACAATTCCTGCTCAGCCCAGAGGATCCTTACCTCACCAGGGTCTTTCACATGTGGTTGTTGTGCAACTTGAACGGCATTTTAGTACACTCATATCAGTATACTCCTATTTGAGGAAATAAGGACAGAGGGACAAACCTGCTCAGATGCAGGATGCAATGAATCAGAGCCAAAAGCAAAGCAGGACCATGCCCTCCCTGAGTGGCCTTTTCAGCTCCCCAGGTGGTTTTCCTCATCCTCTCCATGACCTTGAGAGCATGGCAGCTCCTGGAAGAGGTTTGGAGGAGCAAAGCAGGGAGCAGAGGCAGAAGCCAGGGCACACTGGAAAACAAGATGGTCCCAAGAGAGACATCCTGGCCAGGGGGGAGTGTCGCTGCTTAAAGTAAAAGCTCCTTTCCCTCCTGCTCTCTGCAAAAAAACTCCCCTCCACGGGAGCCCGCAGCTGAAGGGAAGCCGAGCGCCACCGCTTGGAGAGACCAAGCCATCCAACCCCTCAGAGGCGAGGACTCTTTCCAAGGCTCGTGCTTCGCCATCCCACACACCCTGGGTGTCCTCAGCCCCCGGCAGCGACCCGCCACGGGGCTCATTCAAGGCGACGTACAGTAGTATCCACAAGCATGATGCTGGGCCTCCTGCGGCTTCCCGGGAGGAGGGGAGGGCGTTTGGATGGGAGTGCTGGCTCCTGGGAATATTGTTTGCTTTCCTTTGTTCCACCTCCTTCCTTATGCATCTCGGTTTTATTTTAAGAAATATTACTCCAGCGGAGCTGTTTTTTGGGAAAGTCGTACCGTGAGGATCCAAACTATTTGAGCTATTTGAGCTGTTTTGCCTTCAAAATGAGTAAGAGATGAGGCTCCCCCATTCCAGTAGCAGAGGCAACCGGCCGGCCAGCAGGTCCTGGCAGCCAGAGACACCTTCTGCCTGTCCCTGGCAGGGAGATGACTGCCTGGGGTTGCACATCTGCTGCCAGGGAATCAGGGCACCCAGGCTCAACCTGTGCCAGGGGCAGCTTGTGCTCTCCCAGCACACTGGCTGACAATCACAGCAGCTTAGCAGGTTTAGGCATGCAGCACATCCTGAAAAATCAGCGGGATTCCTGCATTTAACTTCATTCCTTGTGGTATCCTCCAAGTCCTTGAGACCTGGTAACTTGTGCTGAACTCTGGTACGGGAGAGCAGGAGGATGTGCAGTAGTGTCCAAAGGGGAGTGAAGAGGAAAAAGAGGCCGTGGGAGGGAGGACGGCATATTGGCACTGCAACCTCATTATGGGGAGCAGCAGGTACCTCCAGAGCAACTCCTTGGAGAGAGCCAGACAGCCCTAAGCTCACTTATGCTGTTTGTCTTTTCAAGTCTTACCCTTCTTCACTCGATGCAAGGACATTTTGGTTAAAAAATACCAGATAAAATCAGAGAATGGTTTGGGTTGGAAAGGACCTTTCAAGGTCATCTAGTCAAACCCCCTGCAGTGAGCAGGGACACCTGCAACCGGAGCAGGTTGCTCAGAGCCCTGTCAAACCTGACCTGGAATGGTTCCAAAGATGGGGCTTCTACCACCTCTCTGGGCAATCTGGGCCAGTGTCTCACCACTCAGTGTAAAAAATTTTCCTCCTTTTATACAGCCTAAATCTCCTTTCTTTTAGTTTAAAACCATCACCCCTTGTTCTGTCACATCAGGTCCTGCTAAAGAAGCTGTCCCCAACCTTCAGATAGGTCCCCTTTAAGTGCTGAATAAGTACTGCAATAAGGTCTCCCCAGAGCCTTCTTTTCTCCAGGCTGAACAACTACAACTTTCTCAGCCTGTCCTTATAGCAGAGGGGTTCCAGCCCTCAGATCATTTTTTTGGCCTCCTCTGGCCCTGCTCCAGAAGGTCCATGTCTTTCCTGTGCTGAGGTCTCCAGAGCCAGACACAGTCCACCAGGTGGGGTCTTATCAGAGCAGAGTAGAGTGGCTGAATCACCTCCCCATACCTGCTGGCCGCAAGAGGAGGGCTCTTCTCTATGCTGTGAGCAAACCCCCTGCTAGAGGAGTCCACCTCCCCATTTACCTGAACTCTGGTGGGCTGCAGGCGGTGATCCATAGTCTCAGCAGTTACGTTTCTGGGCAGTATGACGGGGTCACTGGGAGGTATGACACAGGAAGGGATGCACACAGCACCTGTGGGAGGAGATCGAGCCTTTAGGACTTCATCAGGAACCAGGCAATGGTGTTTTACACAGGGCACCATACCCAAACATCTAGGCTCCTTACTAAGGGTAGAGATGGACAAAGAGGAGATCCTTTGCCTCCCAACTTGGGATGACAATTCCTTCCTCAAATCCTGAACTATGTAAAAGCCTGTAGTTGTGACCAGTTCCCTTCTCCTGCATGGCAGGAAAATTGAACATGACCTAAGAAACCGATTCAAGCCCTGATGGCGTGACCTAAGATCCAACATGAAAAGAAGTCTGACCTGGGTGCTATGGGATGTTTGTTAAAATGCTAGGAAGCATCCTTCCTATTTTTTCTTTTTTTTTTTTTTTTTTTTTTTTTTCCGAATTTCCACTGCCTTCCTATGACTCAGGAAGCAAAAAAGCTGAAAAAAACCACCTTGGAAAGCCAGATGGACCCCAGCCCTAACCCACCCTCATATCAGGTGTGTCCAAAGCCTAACTTCATCAGGCTCTGCCCTTAGGCTCACCTCAGCCTGTTTTGATCAGACCTGGAGGACTGGTGTGTTTGCTTCAGAGCGATATGGGCTTTGGGGAGGCATCCTGTCCAGGGGAGTGTCAGACAAGATGCAAGGTCTCTGACTGAGCATTGCAGCTCTTCCTGAAAGCACAAAGTGACCAAGTCCTGGAGAAAGAAATGGATGATGTGGTCCCTCATCTGGTGAAAGTGCCCTGTTACACATGATTGTCACATCAGCTTCTATCTAGGACCTGCCAAATGAACCCTGCAAATCTCAGCAATATTAACAAGTGGAGAGACCTTGGAGGGTATGAAGGGCTAGAGATTAGGAAAATCACTGCAAAGGGCTCGGTTTGCCCTGGAGATGAGTCTGTGCTCCTTCTGCAAAGAGAGATGCTTATGCTAGAGCCAGCTTTAGCTTTGAGCTTTGCCAATAAGTACAACCATTGACAAGACTAAAGCCACTCCTGGCTCTGTGTTTAGAAAGATGATGAGAAGCGAAACAGGCTTTTTTCATTGATTTAATGGGGATTGGTACACGAAAGAGAGTCATCATGACCTTCAGCTCTCTAGGAGGGCTGAGTCAACACAAGATTTGTTTTTCTCTTTAGCTTTCATCTGTCCTCACCTATGCTGTGCCCCTGCTCGCACTTGTACTCCACAAAATTCAGCTCGGGGGGTGGCGGGCATGTACCACGTAAGCTCTCACACAGTTTGAACTCTTCTGTCCATAAACCCTCCTTGGTGCAGACGATGGGAACCTGAAAAGCAGAGGGAAAGCAGCTGGCGTTACTGCCAGCAGCAGCAGGGCTCACCCTGCCTGGCCACCCCCCAGCTCTGGGCGAGGGGAGCAGAAGGCAAGGAACCCCCACCTGCCAGTGAAATGCAGAGGGAAGTTCTCTAGGGCAGCTGGGCTGCAGACATCTAGCCCAGCCTCTATCTGCTTCGTACTGCTGATCAGAAAGCAAATTGTTTTCCAGCTGCTGCTAGATCCTACCAGAGGGAATCAACTGCACTTCTTTTGACAAGTCCCTTCCAGCAGGTTAGATGTGAAGCGTGGGTGGAAGAGCCTGGCAGGCAGCAGCCTCCATCCCCAGGTAAGCCCCTAGGTTAGCAAGCCCACTGCAACAAGGTTGACCATCATGCCAGGCAAACGTATTTGTAGCAGTTCCTAAAACCTGCTGGAAACTTTCTACTTTTGCTTTCTGATTCTTTTCACTCAAGATGAGCAGGCTTGATTAGGGCTGCTGCTTTTTGGAAGGGTCACCAGGGAGCAGGAGAGTGTTCCCAGGCAGTAGTGTACCCTGTGCCACAGCTGGTATACAGCAAGAAAAGCTTTGGGTTTGCAGAGCAACTACTGGTTGGTGGTACAAGGGCAACTTTTCAGGAGCTCTGAAGCACAACACATGCCTGATTTCTGCGTCCTCCCCAAGTCACTCACCTGCTGTCCCTGCGGCTCGCAGCTGAGGACACACTGGCTGTCCAGCTCGAAGCCCTGGGTGCAGTTGTACATGCCCTCAAAGACAGGAGGAGGTGGCTCACAGACCACGGGAATGCAGCGTCCCTCTTCCCACTGCCCGCTCTCCAGGCACTGGACCTTCAGGAACTTCCTGGGGGGAGACAGGCACCACACCGGGCAGCAGCCCCACAAAGAAACCCTACCTTGGCTGTGTCAAACATCCTACAGAGGCCAGATCAGTTTAGAATCATAGAATCATTTTGGTTGGAAGAGACCTTTAAGATCATGAAGTCCAACTGTTAACACAGCATTGCCAGGTCACCACTAAACTTCATCCCTCATCACCACATCTATAATTGGAGACATACTATAGCTTGGAGACATCTCTCCTGGAGCACAACCAAGCCCCCAGAGTGGGGCTTTCCCATGCCATCCCACACCTCACCGTGGCTGGGTCCTCCTGAAGGGGCAGCCCACGCTCAACCAGGAGTTTTTCTTCCCCTTGCTGGAGGCATCACACTGGTTTAGGAGCACTAGATGCTTTTTAACCCATGCTCAGCACCCCATTGCCCCCCAGCTCTCATGGTGCCCCTAAAGCATTCCTCTTTGTCCCATAACCCCTGTGGGTCCTGGGCTCCTTTGTCCCACCACCAGTAGCTACATACTTTGCTGGATGGAGTGAACCTCCACCAGTAAATCCTTCTGGCCTGTGCCCAGCCACTCCTGAGGCTCCTCTTTGTACTCCCGCCAGATCTGTCAATCCCACTCTCGCCGAGGGGCTGTCGCACTGCAGCAGACCAATCCCATCCCATGCTGCTAAAACAGCCCAGGCACAAAACACTTGCCAAAAAAACGATGAAAAAGAAAGGAATAAAGAGTCTGGGAGCGGAGCCCACCCACTTTTCAGTCTCCTGTCCTTGGCAGCAATAGAGACACCACAAATTCTACAATGAGGCATTGAAACCCCACGAGGCATCATGCTGGTTGGGGGTGGCTCTCCTGGAGAGAGGACATGTCACCACAACCCCAGACTTGGACACACAAGCTTGGGCAGCACTGATGGGCTTTACCTGAGCCAGTGTTCATTGCTCTGTCCTTAATGAGATTTGTTTTTCCCCTGCCCTCCTGTCCTTCTTAACTAGACAGCCCATTCCAGCTGCTTGCCCCTGCATTCTCCCACCACTGGTGCCAGGCACCACATTATGGAGTTCATAGCATGCTGCAGGTACATGAAGAGTGGTTTAACTCAGTTGGAGAACTCCCGGGGCGGGGGGGGGGCTAAATTTCCCCTTGTTCTAAGCAGCAGAAGACATTGCATGGGGCCACCCAGCTGCCCCACAACACACAGTGCAGAGTCATGCAGCTCAGAGCAAGAGGACCCCATCTACAGCCCAGCCTCAGACCTGGGGCAGGAGCTGGTGGTCGTCCCTATCATGCTCCTGCTGGGAACTCCTCAATGGGAAATCTGTGAACTTTTTGAAACTTTCTCAACCTTCTAAATATTTGCAGATCTTGGAGGTTTCCCTTGTCCCTTCATAAATCAGGGATCTGTTTTTCCTAAAGACTATACAAGGTGGATACTGGTTTCCTGCTGTGGTGAATTCAGGCTCCAGCAGGTAACGTGGAGACTGGCAGGGAAGGGGATAGGATGTGGCAGGTCCTCTGGCACAGAGCTCTGCACAATATCTTCCCACCAGACCGAGCCAGGAGGGTGGGTGGCCATGGTGAGAGAGCCTGAGCAGCAAGGAGTGCTACAAGGTCATCCCAAGGGCAGCAGCCTTGAACTGGTTGAAGGGAACCTGTAACTGTGTAAGATTTTGGAAGCGTCATGAGAAAGAGCGACTCTGGATCCTGTTGTAGGCATCTGTGGTTTCAGCCCACCCCAAATTTAACTTCCTTGGTTGCTTGCCCTTTCCGCTGGCATCACTTTTTGAAGTTATTTCCATCAGACCTTGCTTCCTCCCTTGTTTGTTTGAATGCTTTTCTGTGCCCACCTTTAAAGGTTAGCAAAAAGGCACATGCTGTGAGGCTCTTTGGACATCCAGGTCCTCAATCAGCATTTTCCCCTTCTTGAACTGATTGGTAGACAGAGTGTGATCCATCTGGATGACTTACAAGGAATAAATCACTGAGGCTTAAGCTGATAGCATTACAGGGGTAGGAGCAAACTTGGGGTACAAAGTAGCATCCATGGCATGTGTTACTTCTCACATCTCCATGAGCCACTGGAGCACTTCCCTGTTGCCCCTCTGAACTGCAGGAGAGGCCCTTTGCGTGGGAGATATGGGAAGACCCAGGAAGAAATGCTGAGCATGGGGTCAGTATGTCACAGGAGCTGCAGTTTGCAGAGGTGCATGCTGTGGTTTGCAGTCCCATCACCTTCACTGGGGCTTCTTGTCTTGATGTGGTGCTGGACTGGTCCCCAGCACGTGGCCAGCACCATGCGTGACCTCTGCTACTTCATCCCAGACCTGTACCTCACTAAGACTTGGGGACAGAAGCTGCCTTGCTCTAGGGGCTCATCCCACCACTATCATCTGTTCTGGAGAACTTGAAACAGGGCTAGCCTGGGCTGACTCCAGGGTAGAAAGTGGTGTGTGTAGCACTGCTGCACGTATGAAGCAAGCAGTTTATTTAAAGCACAGAGAAGGGAGAGGCTTTTAAAAAAAAAAAAATGAAAAAAAAAAATTAAAAAACACAACCTCCTAGCAGCTTGAAATTTCCAGCCCCCCCTGCCCTGACTTCTTCTGATCTGGGTTAGTGGCATTTCTTGGGGATTAACAAGGAAGCCAGGAAAATCAGAGTCAAAGCTTCACCCTCCAACAGGGCAAGCGGATGCCTGATGGGTAGAGGAGGCAGGGGAGACATCTGAGGCCAGCCAGGGCTGCATCTGACGTGAAGGCACGAGCCCAGCTCTGGGAGCCGAGCACGCAGGAGCCTGGCTGGGATCCAGCCCTGTACTGGGGTGGCCAGCTCAAGGGCACTGGGTCTGCTGGACAGGAACGGTGATAAATGAGCCTAGAGCCTCATGTCCCATGGCAGATGTTGACAGCTTCAAAAGGAATTGGGGGAAAGCAGGGAGATTTGCCAGTAAATCGAAAGAAAGTACCATCAGCTTGTAGGACCTCCACTGCTGTGCTCCAAACAGCCTGGGCAGCCTGGGCTGTAAATCTTCATCAGAGACCTTAGAGGTGGAAGTGACACAGGAGGCTGTTTGACAGCCTGTGTTTTCTTTACCTGGCTCCCTCAGCTGTGCGGGCGTTTGCCTTTCATCTGTATGGGGCCAGATGTGGGCAGAAGCAGCAAGTGCCCCACACCTTTGCACCCACCAAAAACGTACAGTGGCCCAGTGCCCCACTAAACTCTAACGCTCCCAGGTCAGGCTATCCTGCTCTGCCCACTGTGATCCTTCTGCTGCATGCCCAGCCCCCAGCCTGCTAACTCCTTCCAGTCCATTTTCTCCTCCATTCTCTCACCTCCTCTCCCTCTTTCATGGCCTCTATAGTCTGAATGGGGAGAGGGACTGACATCTCCACTGAGGCTCATCGGGGCTGTGCTCCCTTGATCTCTGGTCAAAATGCAGGCTGAGACTTTCAAAGATGCCTGAAAAGACCTGGGTGCCTGGCTCTTTGCTTTATTCCTTCTAGCTAGCAGAAAGACTCCTAAACTCCTCGGAAAGGTATCTTTGAGATCCTCGAATCTCTCCTCACCCAGAGCACTGTGTCCGGCTCTGGAGTCCTTGGCACAGGAAAGACACGGACCTGTTAGAGTGAGGCCAGAGGCCACAAAAATGATCCAAAGGCTAGAACCCTTTTGTTGTGAAGTCAGGCTGAGAAAGTTGGGGTTGTTCAACCTGGAGAAGAAAAGCCCTGGAGAGACCTTGTTGCAGCTTTTCAGTACTTAAAAGGGGACTATAAGAAAGATGTGGACAGTCTTTTTATCAGGGCCTGTTGTGACAGGACAAGGGGTGGTTTTAAACTAAAAGAGAGGAGATTTAGACTTTCTTAGAAGAAAGAATTTTTTTAACACTGAGAGTGGTGAGACAGTGGTCCAGGTTGCCCAGAGAGGTGGTAGAAGCCCCATTCCTGCAAACATTCCAGGTCAGGTTGGACGGGGCTCTGAGCAACCTGCTCTAGTTGCAGATGCCCCTGCTGATTGTAGGGGGTTTGGACTAGATGATCTTTAAAAATCCCTTCTAACCCAAACTATTCTATGATTCTCTCCAAGGAAACATCTTCCACTGAGCAAGTGAAACAATGCCTCTTCAGGTATGACCTTTTTGGTCCCCAAACTGAGAGCAGCTGCTCAGCATTAGTGCACTCCCCTAATGGATGTCCTAGATATCCCTGTTAGAGAGCTGCTTCAGATAGCACTTCATAGTGGAAGAAACAGCACTTTAGGAACAATGTGCATTTCCCCCGGTGTACCTGATCTCTGACTTTCAGGCCAGCTAATTCAACACAGCACTAGTGGATGATGCCAAACGTTGCTCCTTGACAGTTCATTTCTCTGTGTGATCCAGGTGGGTGGGTTAGTGATGCCATTGGACAGATGCTGTCCAGAAAGAGAGCGCTCCCATCAGAAAGCACAAATGCATACATGAAGTTCCCTTTGTTACCATTATTTTGGGGTTGGATGTAAAATAGTTGGCAGCTGGAAATGAGGCTGTTACATGGACTCTCCAGGCTGAAAACAGATTTCTTTTAGGAAGAGTCAAAGCAGCTTTACCCTTCATGTCAGCATCGTCAGTTAGATAATCCTGCCAGCAGAAAGGCAACAAATCCCTGGCAGGGTCTTGATTACACGATCAAGATTCCTCAAGGATTCGTTGTTGACAAGTGGTGATTTCTTAAGGGCCAGGTTAACAGATAAAAGCATCTTCTCTGAGACAACATATTTCTTCACCATCTTTCTCTTCCACTTATACTGTAGGAAATAAATTTCAGCTAAGACTACAGGAGCCTTCAAAGCATCCTTACTACCCCTGCAGTAAAATTCAACTAAGGAAACAGAAGTGAGGGAATCACATGAACAACTGTGTCCAAGAGCATCTTCACTTGGACAGAAACAGCCGTATCCCAGCCATGGCTCAGGTCTGCACAGGGTGGGCACTGTAGCCCTACCACATAAGGAGCAAAGCCCTAGGGCCTGGTCTCTCAGTCCAGCTGTAGCAGCCACAGTATTTTACAAGGTGCATGAGAAAGAAATACAGAAAGCTAATCAAAAAAACAGCTAGTCAGGAGGTGATGCTGACTGGGTTGAGTTCCTGCTTACTCATATTACAGTTTAAATGTCCCTGTCCACAGGAGATCCACAGCCACCCCTGAAGAAAGGTGCCTACAAGCAGCTCTTGAATGAAAAAAACCCCAAGCTTCTTATAACAGTGCTGTGAGAAGCTGAGCATGTCCTTCACATAGTAGCAGAATGGACTGATCTCTTGGGAACCCATGGACACCCAAAGATGCCTCTGCACCTTCCCTGGAGTACAGTTCGGGTCCCATAGCTGGTGGTGATGAGGAGGTTACACTCCCTCCATTGTTCCCCTCTAAAAAGGCACAATTGCTAGACCTAGGAGAATAAATCAAATGAAGCCTGACTGTATTTCCAAGGTTGAGGTAGTTGTATGGCATGAGGAGCCTTCAGTGCCAGCCACAGGTCTTTGTCCAATACATAGCACACAGAAAGCCTTGCTTTCTTATGCCCTTCAACACCTGTATGGCACTAAATCCTTTAGTAAGCTAGTGCTTTCTGAGTTGGTGGACAACAGGGAGACAGTAGATCAAGAACTCAGTTTGCTGAACCTAGGAAGAACCCAGAAAGACTTCAGAAGTACCCAAATCTGATGTCCAAATCATCAGCTGAGACCCTGCTTGCATGCCAGCACATCAGGAACCTGTGCCCCACCAGTGCCAGCCCTTTCCAGAGCTCTCCACCACCTTCAACAACTCGCTTTCTCCAAAACTGGCCTGAACAAGAAAGCAACCTCTCACTCTGGCAGCTCCCCTCCTCTGCCTGCCAGGGCTGAAACACCAGAAAGGTTTCCAGCAATCCAGCAACTGACTGGCCCATATACTGGCTAGTAGCTGCTGCTCGCTACACGTGCCAAAGGGTTTGTACTCACGCTGAGTGCATACACAGAGCTCCAGATGAGACAGGACACCAACATCCCAAGGAAAAGCTGTTGCTTTGGCCACTCACACAGCAGTTAATCTGTGTGATAAGTGAGCAATGAATTTTCTGTTTCAGTGTTTTTTTTTGTTACTGTAACAGGATCACACTCTACTATCAAAGATGTTAGATGGATTAGTAGTAATGATAATAGCAAATGTGAAAACACCAGCTCAGTGTGCATCACTATGAAAATGTAAAACACTTTGCAGAATTTTCCTTGACTTGTCTCGCAGGCTGTTCAGACCCATAGGGAAGTTACACGTGCACTAGAGGAGCCTCAGGAAGTCCCAGAGGACATCCTTTTGACCAGCAGTTGCTGCAGCATGACTGAGATGACCAGACTGTGCAAGCTGATCTGATTGTATGTCCAGTGCCCAAAATGTTGCAGGCTGACTGAGATGACCAGACTGTTCAAGCTGATCTGATTGTATGTCCAGTGCCCAAAATGTTGCAGGCACGCAAGCTGCTCTGCAGTTTGCAGAGCAGTCCGTGTGATTGTAACTACCATCATAATTTACTCAGCCCCCCTTGGCCCGAGAAATGATCCTAACACTGTGAAAAGCTGTTTACAGAAACCACTTCCTTCATTATGAGGCATGAAATTTGGCAACTACACTTCCCAGTGCACAACAACCCTGCCCCAGAGCAAAGTGGAGATGAAGTCTGCATTCAATTAAAACTGGAAGGGGGCATTAAGCAATTAGCACATAATTACCTGATTTGGGCTAGCGTCAAGACTCTGGGGAGGATCCGGCCAGTGCCAGGGAATCTTTAGTGACCATGCCCATCAGGGACTACAGCTGGAGGCACCACAGACAAAATGATGCTTTACCCCCAGCACCGTGATATTCGCTGAGTGCAGGGGCTAGTGAATCACCAGGAATTTTTTCCTGAAGCATAGGGAAAAATTTTCTCTGACTGAAATGCCAATGCTTGAGAAAAAATTTAGCCAAGACATGCAGGGGGTAAAATGTTAACCCTGACCAAAGGCGGCCATTCATTCTTACAACCCCCACTGCCTTGATTTATGTTTTACTGCTTTTAGGAAAGACAGTAGCTCCAGGAACCTTCCAGCATCTTATTATGTCTAATTACCTGAGAGTCCACAAACACTTCTGTACATGCTCCATTTTCACCAAGTGCATTGAGGTGCATGAGAAATTCACACACTTTAGGCTAAGGCACTTAATGGACACATGTGCAACAGCAGTTTATGTCTTGCCCCACCTGCCTTCACCTAAACAAGGGGGATGCCTCCCGTATTTCAAGAAATCTGTTTGACCAGAGCAAGCTGTTCTGCCTTCTACCTATCAAGTCAGCTCTTCAAGACTGCCAGCATACCATCACCTCTCCTTTTTGCTCACTCTGGAGAAGAAGGAGGAAGACAACAGTGATAACAGACCCGCCACAGACTCACTTCTTAGGCTTGCCCACTGTGTTCTCAGCCACGTGGTATCCAGGCTTGCACTTGTAGCGGCAGATGGAGCCCACGTCGTGGTTCCCCTGCAGGCACCGCGGGACCAGGAGCTTGGCGTTGGCCACCGCGGGAGGTGCGTCGCATTCCAGCTTGCAGTAGGCTTCAGGGAGTGACCAGAGACCGTCCTCCAGGCAGGTCAGCCACTGGTTTGATCCTGACCCCAAAAGAGAAGCGGTGTATCAGGGTTACAGCTGACGTGGGGATGGAGTCCTGCTGAGGGAAGCTCAGAGCAACCAATGAGAGTCCATCTCTTTAGAGTGGATACTGATACCAAGGGAGGCAACAAATGCAAAGACCGTAGATGCCATTGCATGCTTGGTCAGGCTGCAGCAGATATGCCTTCAGTGCAGACAGAAGAAAGGAAGGAACAACTTCCAGGCAGTGAAGAAAGGATTTTGGTTCTGCAAATCTCCCCAAAACACTCATTAGACTTCTCCTCTATGGTGATGCCTAAGGATAGCATCACTGGGCTGGAGGCTTTTGTGTATGACAACTCTGTCATATTTAGTTCAGCCTACCTTCATTCTTCCCAGGTGCTTTTTGCAGCTTGTCCTCACCCAGCTTTACAAGCTACACTACATGTGCAGCACAAGATGCGAGGTGCCAGGACAGACAGACATGAAAGCCTTAATTGGTGTGACTGGGAAATCAAACCACCCATTACTAAAGTTTTGGCCTAAGTATGACAGCCCAACTCTTTGTTGCCCCGCTAGAGAAAAGGACATTTGGTAGACCCAGCTAATGGGTGGACAAAACTGCACAGCTCTGGGTGTGCCTGCAATAAGTATCCAGGACTGCATCACTCACATGGTGTGGATGATGGATGGTTCACTAGGAACTGCTGAGCAAGAAAAAAAGATGGACTGGAGTGAATGTGACTCTTCCTTCTGAGAGGTTTGAATCAGCAGGTTCCTGGTGCAGCCAGACTGCTCCACACCCCCTTCAAGCATCACCTTCTTTTTATGGGATCACTGCTCTGCCTACATCTGCTCTTGGACCAGGGGCAAGACCATGCCTCTGCTCAGCGCTTGTGTTCCTGGCAGGCCAGCCCTGCTGAGGGTCACCCCTTGCACAGCCAGGCCATCCTTCCCTTGCCTGTTCTTAGCACTCATCGTCCTGCAGCGCCTGCCTGTAAGGACGCGAGCCTCCGGGGAGAACACGCGTCAAGCACGTCCCTGCCTCCGCTGCTTGGCCGAGTCAGCTGGACCTCTAAGAGTTTACCCGCGTGGCTCAACAGCCTTGGCCAAGCACCACCAGCCATCGTGTCAGCTGCTGGAAGTCACCCAGGGCACTCCACTGAGGGGATGCCTTCCCACCAAGGCAAACCTCCCATTGACTTCAGCGGGAGCAAGAGGAGTCTGCGAGTGAAAGATCAGATTAAAGCCCTGCCCTAAGATGACCAACCCAAGGCAACGGGCGTCACTTTGGGCAGAATTTGGGCTGTTGAGTTGTCATTTGTACGCCACCCTTTGATCAGCTCACGCTGAGGATCTGCTGGCATCACCCTCATCGTGAAATAAGACCTAAATTCCCTGCAGCTTTTGCTCCCTAGATTTAACTTAAAAAAAAAAAGTAAATGATTTTCATACATTTCAGCTATAAACGTCTCCAGAAAATAGGGCACCCATTAAAATGATTTGTTGTATGTGATTGTTCAGAGCAAAAGCGCTGGTGGAAACTCACATAAAGTCCCAATGCTTGAAGCTGTCAAGGCAATTACCCCCGAAATCCCGTCCAGCTCAGCCTTGCACAGAGAGGAACAGTAGCTCTCTTTCTCCGACTTGGCTTAAAAACATTCCTGCGGCTATTGATGGAGTCGGCAGAATGAAAGCCAGGCCATGGCGTGTCTGGGGGGCTGCTGTGTGTCTGGGTGGTGAACATCTCCCAGACTGCTCTGCAGTTGTGGGCATCAGTCTCTATGGCTTTATAGAGCCCCAGGCCTCCCGAACCACAGGCTTTCCCACAGCCACCAGGCACTGAGCCACTTTTGGCTCTCTGAAGTCCTCTCTGTCTGTCCACGCTGGCTTCTGGCATGCTGCTTGCCTCCCTCAGCCCCATAATGCTGGAGGCTGCCAGACCTCACCAGCTGTCAGGAGAAGACATCCCTACACCCTGAGGCGAATGGATAAGGGCTGCCAGCCAGGGGATGGGAGTCAGAGGGAATTATCCTCACACTATGGAGTGTCCGCTCAAGGGGGGTGGATGCCCACCATTTTGGGAAGTCTCTCAAAAGCCTGCCTGGCTAGCAGAAGCCAGGATAACTGGGAAATTCAAAGTAGCAATACTCTATTTGGACAGCTTGGGAAAGGTGGCACCAAAAAGGGTGGTAAGATCTCCAAGCACTCCATACCATACCTTGAAGCTTGGCTGGATGGATGCAGGAGAAGGAGCATCTCTGCTGGTAGGTGGTCCCCTTGGGGCAGGAGAACTCAGCGTAGTACACGTGAGACTGGTCAGGGACACCACAGTCAACAGGGTCACAAGTCACTGATCTGTCCCACTGTCCCAAGCTGCACATCAGCACCACTTCCTGCTGCAGAGAAGGCAAAGCTCCATCAGACCCCTGCGAGTGATCTTTAATCTACTGGTTTGCTACCACTGCAGACAGGGCTGACCAAGACTTCAGGGCAAGGAGAGCTTTCCTCCATTTTTCCTTCTTCAGCATGTCCTTTCTCTCCACCCTGGACACAAAGTCACAAAGCCATTACCTGTTCACAAGGTGATACTTGGGGTGTGAAAGCAGTGAATGGCCTTTGGGGTAACCTAAAAGCCACCTGCCCAATAGACCTTCTCATGCTCGGTTTGCTTGCCTCCAGAAAATGCTAGCTGCATGCACACTGTCTGAGCAGTGCCAGAGCACATTAAGGGAAAATCCTTCCAAGATACGCTACGACTTCCCAAGCTAGAGGCTATTCCCAGCTCTGTGTGCTGCTGTTTTCTCCCACACGAGATCCAGCCGTTGATGGGCAGCTGTCCTGTTGATAGTTTTTCCCTAAATGTACCAGTTCTCTCACACTTCAGCCCACAGACTCCACTGAAAACAGAGGTTTGTATAACCTCATTTACAAATCCTAATTACATAGCCCCTCTTGGCGATGGGATTGCATAAGAAATTAACCCTCAGTAGTCCCACCACTAAATATGACCAATATGTTCCATGAACTCCATCAACAGAGTGGTAGGTGATGATGTGCCGTGAGCAACCCAGTCTAGTGAAGGTGTCCCTAACCATGGCAGGGCAGTTGGACTCGATGATCCTTCCAAACCAAACTATTCTATGATTTTCACTCCCAGACCACGAATCTCAACCCAGCAGTCTGCAGAACAAAAAAAGTTGTCTTCCAGCTGTTTTTGATGTCACTTCATTGGCTGAATACAACCACTCTACCAGTACAGTCAAATGTGTGACCTCTCCTCCCAGGTCAACGTTTTGATTGGACCTGGATGTGGTGGCTCTGAAGAACATCACTAGATGTGAGCCTGGTACTACTAGGTGTTCAGCAGGATCGTAGTGTAGCTGAACCAGGTGAAGAGAGGGTGCTGTTTGCATTTTCCCAAAAAGCCTCAAGATGAGCAGGCCAAAGTGCTGGGGATAAACCCCCAACCCTGAATGAGGGTTGGCATATGGATGATGCCCACAACCAGGACCCTCCAGGTTGGTTTTCACCCAGACTCTGGCCAGCCTTGGGTGGAAATTGATGAGAAGATCAGAAGAAGGTGCCCCCGCCATCCACATTAACTTGGAGGTGGGACAAGAATCCACCTCTATAAGAACGGACCCTGCTGGTGGTGCAGTTGGGTGGTCTGCTCACACAGTGCATGTGGTGTGTGGGGTTCTGGCTATTGAAAGGGGCTCCCCAACTCTTCATAGCAAGTGGAGCTCCCAGGACAGTGGGGCAAGATGACCAGACTGATCACCTGGGTCCTTCCATCTCCCATGGCATGGTTCCAGAGTCAGCTTGCTCCCTTCCGCACACTCTATACTGTGAGGTAATGCATTGACTTATTCCTCCCTCCAGTGGTCTGGCATGTTGGATCCTTGGTCTATGATTTAAGAGTGGAGAGAGGACTTTGGCTACTTGTTTGTTTGCCTGCTGATGATAATAACCTTCTTAGTTGGGCAAGTGGTCAGGAGAAGATTAGGGTCACACGGCCAAACCAGTAACATGACTGGAGGGCTCAGGGCAGGGCACTTGCAAGTTGCCATCTGCTGTGACAGCCACATGGCAAAGAACTGTCCAGAAGTTTCCCATCACCCTGCCAGAAGTGGGGAAACTGACCTGCAGCAGATGTGTGTTGTATGCTTTTGTTTCGGAGAATGGGAACATTTTGTTTTCCTTGGGCACGCTACAGAGCCACGTGGCCGTGTAATTAACAACCTTAATTAATTAAGCATCCCCAGCTACCCCACTGACTTCTGAGAGCCCCTCTCTCCTGCAGCAAGTACTGATGGGTGAGGTATGGAAAACCTGCCTGCCGGGCATCATGAGCACTTCCAGCTCTCCAAGGAGAGGAAAGGTCCACCCTGCTGACAAGGCCTGACTCACCTCCATCTGTCTTCACCCTGTGCAGTTTCACACCCTCACTCCTTCTGGCACAGGAACCAGCTCAGCCCCAGAGACTCTTGTTCCCCCTCCAGGGACAGCCTAAGGACATGGCACGCTGGGCCCATGATCCTGCCAAGGTCACTGCCCAGATCCAAGGCAGCTCAGCTCCCAAGGACACACCAGTCCCAGGTCTCCTCCACCAACAGCTAAGAGCTGTAGTAGCTTGTCGTTTGTGTGAGGCATCCCCTCACCCGCTGGAAAGCGGGACCAACTCTCTCATGGTGACCTCTGTGCTGCCCCACTGGCTTGGGCAGCATTTTTGCAATGCAACGCACAGGAAGAAAAGCTCTCCGTGCTGTTGGCTGCCTCTAAATATAGTCGCTCTGCAATGACTTAATTTTTTCCTGAGCTTCTAACTTCAACTAAAAGAGAGAAAACATCCCCAGGATGTTTAACCCTCCCACTAATGCCCATCAGGAGAACAGAAGTATCTGCTTCTCTCTCTGCAGCAGTGTTATCACCCTGGCTGGGGGCATCTCCTGCAGTGGCTTTTAGGCCTGGCAGAGCCATGGTCTGCAGTCAGCAGTGGGCTGAGAGAGCTAGGGAATGAGAAGGGTCTCCAGAGCAGGACCATGAGCACAGAGGTGCAGCACTGGAGCCTCCATTGGGATGATGTTTCTTGGAAAAGCAGTGCCGTCAGGGCTGAAGAAACAGGGAGTCCCAAGGTCACTCCAACTACGTCAAGGTGGTTACATCTTTTCTTAACTAGCCCTTGGTCCAACACACGTTGAGGTTACCCCCACCCTGAGGTCTACTCACCCATGTAGAGCCCAGGCTCTTCCCATTGCTGGAGCGGAGGACGAAACCCTTCTTGCAGGCGACAGTGCACACCATGTGCCCCGGGCCATCAGAGGTACAGTTGAGGGTGGCAGTGTGAGCAAGCAGTGGCCGTGTGCAGCTTCCAGATCCTGCACAGGCACTGTGGACACAGCTATGGAAGAGAAGAGGAAAGAGATCAACCATTGGGTCCCAGGGCTTCTTCAGCAAGGAGGAGCTCTCTCCAGGTGGCACCTAAATGGTATGCTGAGTGGGCCACAGATGCCTACAGAGATGCACACCTATCCCTCAGCTCCAGCTTCTTCCATTGTTTTTAGACTTTAGACTCCTTCTAAAGTCCATGCTGACCAGGGTGGCTACTCTTCTACCCAAGGGTGTGCAGGCTGCACAGAGGCTGGACTGAAGGGGCTAGTGGTGCTTGGTGTAGGTGGACCAAGAGGGTGAGAGGAGGGAGGTAACAGGGAGGGAGCAGGCAGATGGCATATCCAGCAAGGTCATAACTCTCCCACGGCCCAAGAGGGAAAGCTGATATCAGACGGTCCTGTCGAGCATCACTCCTGGATGCACGAGGAGCAAAGCTGTAAACAAGTCTTGGTAGCACCTTCCTGAGAGGGCTGCAGCTTCTCTGGCAGCAAGGTGGTCTTTACCACATGACAATGTCTTATGTTCAGCATGCTCAAATCATACTAGACACCAGAGAACTTGTGCAAGAGAACTCCTGAAACTGTGCTCTGCAGTGTTGTAGGGAGTACCACGTTAGACTCACATAATCACAGCCACTCGCATGTGTCCTCCCACATATACTCTGTTCATGCACGTATCTCAAACTCCAGCATGTGGGGGCAGACATGGGACAGCAAGAAATCTGCACTTACCAAAGGCAACAAAGCCCAGACAGTAACACTGTGTGTTTCTCCTTCTTGTAACTTTTGATTCCACACTGCAATTTCAGTCAGTGCAGAGTAAGACAAGATTTGCAGCAATAGGTGGTCAGGAAGAAAAGACCTTATTAAAGCCTATGCTGATAGAAGGGCGACAAGCATGTCAAACCCTGCCTTAGGCATCAGAGAATCTACTCAGTTGAAAGGATTCTCCAATTGCAAGGAAAGGCTTAGCTGGAGAAGAAACCTCTGCAAATATTAGGGAATCATTCATGAGATGCTCTTCAAACTATGTGCAGTCCTTACAAGATCTGGCAGCAGAGCTGCCTGAGCTTCATGTTCACACAACTACATCACAGCCGGTAGCTTTCTACCGGAAGGTAGAAGCCGGACGTGCTGCAGCTGTCTCCTCCACCCCACTCTTGCTACCTTCCTACTCTCCTTTGATGGACTTGAGCACCTCTGCTTTTCTCACAGGCCCATGCAGCATTTCAAGCCTGGTCGTGTTGATGCAAGGCTCTTTGGAGACCATCTTTACATATGCATGTCCAGCTCTACAGACTCAGCTGTGGCCACCAAGGTGAGATACAGCTAAAAGAGGGAATTATCATCCCCTGTGCACAATCTCAGGTTACAAGAGGTCCCAGGAAAGCTTACATCATGTCCTATGTCCCTTGTAAATAAACAGTCCCTTCCTTGCTGTAACAGCTTCCCACCAAGGACTAGTTTTAAGCATCACTAGATTAAGCATCACATATAATCCTACAATGAAAAGAAGCGCAGGCCCGAAGGCAACAGAAAATGCAGCCAGTAGATTAATTACCTGGGATGTAATGAGGCTAAGACATGGGGCTGACACAACAGGTCCCACAGGAAAATGTCCCCTGATTATCTGGCAGTCAGGCTTTTACATTTTACCAAGTGATTCAGGCACAAAAGGTGACATCTGCCCTCCAGAAGCAGGGGTGCAGCAGCTTCAGGTGATAACAGGGGAGAGAAGGGAGGGAGCTGCACCCAAACACCTCTCCTCTACTCCCACCTTTGCACGGTGCTCCGTGTTTCACACAGGGCATGCAGAGACAGCCTTTGCCTCTTGCGCTCACTCCACCTCTCCAGCCAAGGATGCATGGCTAGAAATTCCACAAACAACACACACACACAAAAATTAAAAATAAAAATCAGGGCCAACATGGACCTTAAGAGAATGCAACTGCCTTTGACTCTGGGCAAGTCCACAGAGTCAAAGACAGGGTGGAAACCTGCAGGCCACAGCTCTGAAAGAGCCGCTGGGCACAGGAGGGGACCACAAAGGCGAAGGAGAAGAAAGGGGCTGTTTTTTCAATGCAGACCTGTTTATGAAGTGAGAAATGGTTTCAGGGCAGCTGCTGCAAATTCTTTCACTAGCTTATATTTCCATTTGCTTCCTTTTTAAAGAATTTGTTTTATGAGCACAGCATTTGTCAGGTCATTAGCTTCTGAGGGCATCTGGTACCAATTGTAACCCTCTCCCCTCCCCTCCTGTAGTCACCATCTCCAGGCAATTACTTTGCTCCCTGCCTGTGCCCCCAGCACACACGCACGCACGCACACGCGTGCGCGCGCACACACACACACACACACACACACACACACTCCTGTCTCCAACTCCACCTCCCCATGATGGAGCCACTGTCTTAAACCTCCCTGTGTGCATGTGTCTGCACAGAGGCTGAGCTGCTTCTCTTTCCAGCCTCGCTTCTCCATCCAATTCCATTCCTTACCAGCCACGGGCATGTGAGGAGATGCAGCTGGTGCACAGCATCACTCCTACCATGGTGCTTGGTGATACATAACACACCACTGCAAGAAAGTCCTTACCCCGGGTGTCTCTGGGCACATGGAGGTTATCTAACCAAATCATAGAACACATGCTGAGTAGTGGGGCTGGGAGGTGTGTGGTGGGTTCACTAAGCAGCTGTAGGCTACAGGGCAGCTGGGTGGCTGCTCTGGGACCCCAAAACACCTAACTTCACCTGCTCACGATGTTTGAGTTATGGAGGGTGTGCTCATCCCAGCACTGGTTCAAGATGAGGTGGTGGCACCTTCTGGCCACATCCAGCTACACCAAGTGCTTGGTCAGAGCAGCTCTGCTGGTGCTGGTAGAACAACAGCACTTTGTCTGGGGCCGCCTTGGCAGGTGGGACAATGTTGTTATTTAATAACAATTATTGAAGCACAGATCCTTTTCAGCATTACTTGGGCACATTTTTGTTTTCCACCAGTTTGGAAATGTAACCAGCAATGCTGGTATGAAGTAGATAGAGAAATGAGCAAGTTTCTTAATGTATTATTATATAGGAAAAATGTTACATAGATTTGTTATATATAAGGGACTGACAATTATAGGTCAACAATATCAAAACCTTTCTTTTTATATTCGCCACACATATACATTCGTGCATTGTTTTAGAAATAATTAGCTTTCTCTTTGCCCCAAAAGATGACTGATTTCCCCTATCCCACAAATACCCAATATGTTTTATTTTGGAAATGAGCTGAGACCTATTAACTCAAGTTTTGAGAAGCTGTTCTCATCCTACATGTAGCTTTGAAGTCTGGTGCTGCTCTTCTGGACCCAAAGAGGGGCTCACGCCACTGAAAGCTGTCTGATTTTCTCAAATATATCAGTAAGCTTAAAAAAATTATATATCATGTCTACCTACAAACTTTGCCTTGATTACTTCCTTTAGCACTATCATCACGAGCTATCACTGCAATACCCTGGGCCAGGACATCCTTGAATTTGATGTACAAGTGCAGGACAAAAAAAATAAAGAAAAAGCCATGTTGCCTGGCTCCATCATGATCCGCATCCCTTAGCAGGGTTTGGGTAAAGTGACGGAATAAATCACTGCTCCCAGCTGCTGGAACAGTCTAACAAAGGCTGGACGAGGAAATAGTGCAGTTAGCCCAGTTCTGATCTCAGCATGAAGGAGCTCTTTCTCCTTTTGATGATAAATGAAATTCCTGTATTGCAGCTGCAAACTCCTGACTCCCATTTCAGATTCAGGCTCTATAAGATGTGGGACAAGCCAATATTTTTTTTTTTTTTGCACAAAACATTAAAAAATATTTCCATTTTTATCGTAGCATCTTTTGAAGCTCAAAATAATGCTTTGTCAACAACATTTTTACAAAATACCTATGCTTTTTCTCCTAACTTTTTTGACATCAGTACCAGCCTGCATGATCTTCTCGGCTCACCAAGTCCCATAACTCATACATCAAAGAATGTCTCAGATCTGGAAATTTGTGAAATTCTGCCCAGCAATGGCCCTAACTGCTCTGGAATGATAAGAGCTTTGTTCTGAAATGGGACCAAGTTGAAAACTAGAGCAAAACTTTTCCTTTGGGATCCTCTCAAGAATAAAAGCAGGAGGCAAATGCCAGCAATGGATCACAATGAGCTGGTTGTGGCAGTGCTGGTAGGGAGGCATCTTTTTGTTGTGACAAACCCCAAATTCTCAAATGCTGAAATTTTGTATTTTACAGCAATCATTTCATGAAACCCAGAAAACACTGATTTACCTAAATCAAGCTAAGCCAAGCCAAATACAGTGCAGCTGCCTAAGGTATAAATCATCCATTGTTGTGGTATCTACCCAAGCTTTCAATCCAAAGATTGCTTCTAAACTCCCTTATCATCAAGTTCCAACTCTAACAGGGGAAAATTATTGCAAGTTCATCTCATGGTGTGATTTCTGGGGGAGAGAGGGTTGTAGAAGATGTTGATGGAAAGGTAAAGGCTTCAGCCAAATCTTATGAAGTTAAAAGTAGTCACTACATGTACTCTAGTGGAGTCTGGATTGTAGCACTGAACATTAAGGAGATAAAAGATGTTTACCCCAATGTGGTTTAGCAAAAGAGAAGAGCTAGGAAATAAAAGATGTTTTGGAAAAACTTGGGAATTTCTCGCTTCAGGCATGTTTCTTGTGAAGGGGAAAGGTCTCACTTTTCCAGGAAATTTGATGGCAACCATCCTTGTGGGAGCAGGCTACGTGTACAGACCCAACGGTGGTGATGGTTCTTGATTATGATCTTCATTGCGGTTGTCATCTCAAAATGTCTGCTTCTGTACGTGGCTCCCAAAGAAACTTGGCAAAAAAATAACATCCCTGTGAGTCATCTACTGTCATCTGCCTCACAGATGATAGAGAAAAGGCACCAGTAAGATGTCAAATGACCTGCTGGCCCCCCTGTAGCTATAGTGGCAAAGGAAGAAAAAGAAGCAAGAGAAGATCAATCTTTATATATTTCCACACAGTTCCTTTCCAAGGATTTTTTGTTGTTTGCTACACTAGAATAGATTTATAGAAACACAGAAAGTGAAGCTGCAGGTGATGTCAGGTTTGGTCTAGTCAGCTTCCCCACCTGAGACAGGACTGTTTGTACCTTCATCATTCCTAAGAGGATTTGGCCCAGTTCCTTCCTGAAGGCAGATGGTCCACATGCTCATAATGAAGCCAACACACATGTAGGATTTCTCTACCAGTATTCCTCAAGGGTGCATATCCAGCTATCCTAAACTCACCTTTATCCATATCTGATTCCCATGGCAGCACACTATACCTCATTTCTGCCATCTCCTATCTCGTCCAGAAGAATTCACTTCTGATCCACATCCACCACCAAGAAAGACATTGTGTGGGGATTTCAAAAGGGAGCTGTAAGCAGAAGCCACAGCTGGACTGCAAGACTTATGCTACAAGAGCTAAGATGAAAAAATATTTATCATGACAGAGAAGAGATAGTGAGAGGATCTGATCACTCTGTACAGACACATACACGCAGAAAAGTTGTCTGCTGGCAGGAGGCATTTAGACCTTTCTGACAACAATGGAGCAAAAGTAACAACTTTCATCTTGAAATCAGAAGCACCTTCTCAGCAGAGAGTGTGGTGGGATATAAGAATAGCTCAGCAGGGGAGGCGGTGGACTCATCACCTCCTGCAGCCTGTAACATGAGATAAGAGCCTACTGAAGGACATGTTTGAATCTAGTTTCTGTGAGAAATGCTAGTGCCCATATATGACATCAGGAAAAGCAGGGTAGGACAGGGCAGGCTGCTGCAGTAGTCCACCAAGGGCTCTGCAGGCAAACCTCAGGGTCTCCTAATGCTTGTTCCCTTCTTTACTTGACATGGGAAGGACAGAAGGCTTTGCATGATTCATATAACACCCATACTGGTAAGAGAATAAGGAATCAAGATCAAATAGCACAAAACCAAAACATAGCCCGATACTAGCTACCATGAAGAAAATTAACTCTACCCCAGCTAAAACCAGCACATCATCCCAAAAAAAGCCCATATAGAAAGCATTAAACTGAAAAAGATGACTAAGCTGCAGAGAGCAGCAAAAGTAACAACTTTCATCTTGAAATCAGAAGCACCTTCTCAGCAGAGAGTGTGGTGGGATATAAGAATAGGTCAGCAGGGGAGGCGGTGGACTCATCACCTCCTGCAGCCTGTAACATGAGATAAGAGCCTACTGAAGGACATGTTTGAATCTAGTTTCTGTGAGAAATGCTAGTGCCCATATATGACATCAGGAAAAGCAGGGTAGGACAGGGCAGGCTGCTGCAGTAGTCCACCAAGGGCTCTGCAGGCAAACCTCAGGGTCTCCTAATGCTTGTTCCCTTCTTTACTTGACATGGGAAGGACAGAAGGCTTTGCATGATTCATATAACACCCATACTGGTAAGAGAATAAGGAATCAAGATCAAATAGCACAAAACCAAAACATAGCCCGATACTAGCTACCATGAAGAAAATTAACTCTACCCCAGCTAAAACCAGCACATCATCCCAAAAAAAGCCCATATAGAAAGCATTAAACTGAAGAAGATGACTAAGCTGCAGAGAGCAAACAGAATGGGGCAGCCCATGAAAATCATGGAATGGTTTGGGTTGGAAAAGAGCTTTAAAATCCAGCTGGTCCAATCCCCTGCAGTGAGCAGGGATGTCTTCAACTAGAGCAGGCTTTTCAGATCCCCATCCAGCGTCATCTGGAACGTTCCCAGGAATGGGGCATCTACCACCTCTCTGGGCAACCTGTGCTGGTGTTTCACTACATTGAGTCCAAAAAATAAAATTATTTCTTCTATCTAGTCTAGATCTCCTTTCTTTTAGTTTAAAACCATCACCTGTCACAACAATGCAGGAGGCTGCATTTGCCTGGGAGAAGCAAGGAACAGATATCCAGGCAGTGCATGCTGTCCTCACAGCAGAGACAACTCTCAATGCTGGCTGCACTGTGCATGCAAGCAGACAGCAGTACAAGGTTGAGTGGAGTACAAAGTGGGAATGGAGTTATATCTTGACCTAAGTATGTCTCAGCCCATCAGGGGTGACCTTGAGTTCCTAACATAAGAGGCCATCCACTTTGTGCGTGGTCTCTAACCATGGGGCACCCAAGGCCAGAGGGAAGCAAACAAAACACCAGCATTTCTACATTGAAAATATATAAACATCTCCATCCTCCATCTGATTTTCTCTCCCTGATACCCACTTTCCACATAAAAGGACTCTAAATCAGACTCCTCTTGAAGCATTAAACTCACTTTTGGGGGAGCAGAGAAGGCACTCGTGGGACATAGAAACACAGCACAGATTGCATTTTGTAGCACCTTTCCTGTTAACTCACCAAGGCATTTCCCAGCATATGCTGACATGAAATAAAACACACTAAAAATAAAAACAAGCTAAAAATAAGCATAATGGAGGAAATGAACAATATTCCCCTGGTTCAGTATATAGCTTGTACCAAGGAAAACAGGAGAGGCTGTGGCTCAGTTTTAAAATGCAAAGAAAAAGATGAAAGCTGGAGAATCTGAGTTTCCTGGGTGGAAACTCACTAAAAGTCTGATTCCTGCTTTTTTTTTCTCATAAAGTTGTGATTTGGTACAGAAAGCAAAGAGCCCTGAGCTGCTGGCAGAGAAAGGGGTTCCTGGTGTTGATTGTGAGGTACAAGGGAGGGACACCACGTTGCTTTGGTCTGCAAGTGCTCTTCCAGCCTTCGGTGCCTCGAGCAGGTCCAAGAGCAGAAAGCAGCTCTCTTTTCAAAACAAGGTTGTACTTTTCCAGCGTCAAATGCCTGCTGCATCCTGACCTGGAGGTGGCTGCATTTCATCAGCAAAAACATGATCTCTGTTTTCCCCAGCCTGCAAAGCACTTTGAGATCCTTCAAGATGAAAGATGCTACAGAAATACCAAGCTGTCATATATTTATTATTTTGGCAACAAGCAGTTCTAGACTGAAGTCAGGAAACCTCGTTGCTTTGTTGCGTTTGTTACTGTCCTTTTCTTGGGTTATTTTTAGGAAAGTACATGCACGTACTGTGTATATGAAGCTGGGTGCGTGCGAACGGTCAATTCTTTATAGGAATAACACAAATCTTCTGGGATCTTTTACAGTCAAAAGTCTCCAAACCTCTGAAGATTTTATATTCCTGAATTTTTTAATACACACCACCACCACCCCTCGACTCAACTTGCATTAAACAAAACAGATTATTAACCTTTAAAAATAAAAATACTGCTGTACATCAATTTTGGAGAAGTAGATTTAAAAAAAAATATAATACTAGGGAGATATTTAGATGTTTCCTGACTTAACAGAGGCAGATCCTTTATTATTAGTGGGGCTACTGGAGGCTGTAAGCCCAACCCCCCTCTAAATCAAGCTTTATGCCCATAAAAGCAATATTATAAATAGCATTTCCTATTCAGAGAACTCTGAGAATCTGTTTTACTCCAAATTTTTGCTAAGGGCACGTGTGTAACCTGTGATCCAGCACATGGCAGCTATGCCAAGGTCAAGGTGAGCCTGAAGGATAGTGGTGAGGGGAGGAGGAGACACGAGGATCCTGCTGGGTTCTGCTGTACCCACACAAGAGGGACAGCACGCAGCTCTGTGCACTTTGGCAATACGGGAAGTGGCTTGTGCTTCAGAGATAATGAGACTTAAGAGAAAATCATCTTTTTTCCTCTCTATTTGTCTATATGTGAGCTTCTCCCCATCCATAGGCAATGCTCAGTTGCATCTAGTCAGTGCATTTTTTTTTCCTGCTTGCCGTCACTTTTGAGTACAAGAGAGAAGCTCTCGAGCAACAAGCGTGCAAAATTATTTTAAAGGATGAGAAAATGTAATTGCAAAACCACATCAGTTGGCTGGGATCTTAGAAGCATGTGTGTATATAGCTGTAACAGCTACCAGGAGGAAATGGACCACATTTCAGGTGGACACTGATCCTTTAATGTAAAGCTGAGAATAATATTTATATGCTGACTCACTAAGATTTATGTTTCTGTATAAATCACACATGCACTTAAAAGAAAAAAAAAAAAAGTAAATATAAAGCAACTGCAGGATATTCATGGCTTCCAGAACTCTACATAAATCATTTGTACCATGATCCCACAAGCTTTTAGACAAACACACACACACTCATTCATTATCAGGGATGTTCGTCCATCCAGGGCCATCAACAGAAGACAAATAGCAGTAGTGGTGATGCGATGACCCTAGCCAAAGCCCTCCACTCTTAACGCCCCAACAGCTCCAGCAAAGCTTGAACCAAACATCAGTATTCCCAGCGGCACAGTTTGAGCAACTGGCTGAATCAGAGCCCTGGATCAGCAAAACTTGTAACTTCAGGGAGCCTGGGATCCAAAAGCAAAGCCAAACTTAGTAGGTCTGGATGTCATTAGCACCACCACCCCTCTAGGACAGAGCTTAGCACCATCCTTTGGTTCTTCCTTGGGACTGCACCTCTGCTCAGCACGCTCTGCCTTGTTTATGTAGCCTATTTGGGATGACAGTCCTTCCCCATCCATTTGCAGCACAATCCCGTTGGAGAGCAGAGCCGCTGCTGCAAATAGACCCTCTCTGCTGCTTTGTGAGGACAGGCAGATGCCTGTGAGTACCAGACATCAATAATGTTACCACTATAGTTATTGTCGTGTTACGATGGGGGCAGTATGAGACTTGTTGAGGAGAGACCAGAGAGGAGGAGAACTTCATCCCTACCTCCCACAGCGTGGGGAGAACTGGAATGGATCGAGACAGAACTTGTAAAACACATGCTGAAAAAAAACAACGTTTCAACTTCAGCAGCAATCCTCAGTGATAACTCCTCAGCAGAAGGAGCTTGGTTTTCCCACCAGGAAACAGTTCTTTAATGCAGGTTTGCAAAAAATCTATTTTCCTGCCTTCTCTCCCACAGCGAGATATCAGATGAAGACTCGTTACATCAGATTTTCCAACACCACCTCAAACATCACCTGACAATAGTCATCAAACACTCAGTGAGCAAATAAAAACCCCAGAACTGAAGCATCCCAGACAAGTACTCTGGGTACCTGTTTGGAGGTGCCCTGAGGAGATCATACCTGTAGTGTTGATGGCCATGTCCCTCCTCATGTTGCAGGAGGCAGGTGGCAGGGTCAGAGGAGCCAGGCTGAGCTGATGTCCGCAAAGCCACAGCTGCAATGCCCACGAGTGGGGAGGAGAAGTTCAGCAGCACTGAGGTAGCCTGGTGGGATGGGTCCTGCCAACCAGGGGTCACGCTGATGATGAGGGGGTTGTGCTGGCATGACAGCTCATACATCCCTGCAAGACGGGGCAAAGAAAGAAGCCACTAGCTCAGCTCCAGGGATATTTTCTTTGCTTTTCATTTGCTGCTTCTGCTCCCCCACCCATCCCAACAGACCAGCCGGGGAAGCAGAAGATGCTGCAAGAGGGAATAGGGGACAGCAGCACCCAACCCAGTGAGAGATGGTAGCAATGGCCAGGGCAGCAATGGCCAGGGCCTCCTGCTGTCCCTGCTGGGACAGCACGTACTGGTGCCACAGCCCATAGGTTGCTCACCCAAAGAGTGGTTCAGCCCATGTACGTCGCTCAGCTGGACAGTGACCCTCGGCTTGCTCTGGTGGCTTGGGACAGTGCCATCAGAGGCCAGGAAGATCAGAAGGGAGGTGGGCACTGCGGGTCTCTCAAAGCACACCTGGGAAGAAGGGCAAGTGAGACCCTGAGAGCACATATATCAAATACAGCCTTTCTGATCCCATGTATGCATGAGGGAGAGAAAGACAGAGCACGGTGAGAGAGCAGGAGCGTAGTTAGGGTGTCAGGGACTGTAGATATGCAGGGCAGCAAACAGGAAGAGAGAGAGAAGGAAAGGTGTGGGAACATGGTCCTTTCCCTCTTAAACTCCCCTTCTCCCTTGCACTAGTCTTCCCCAAATGTATCACTCCCGCCTTCCCAGAATTTTATGGCATCTTCCCAGCTTCTACATATGGTGCTCTTAAAATTGAGCAACACCTGATTGAGACCCTGGATAACCCGTTTGCTGGCCTCCTTTCACCAGGGTCTGACTCCCACCCCCCGCAGTGCAGGCCAGGCAAGCGAGGCACCCGGAGAACACAGCTACCAGCCCTGCCACCAAAGGTTTACATTAAAGAAAAAAAGCCCCAAACCAAAAAACAACAAACCAACAAAAGAACAGCCCTGGTACCGGGGGTGACTATAAACTGTCCATCAGCCAATACATGGAAAGATTTGCAGGAAGAAGCTCTGCCTTCTAGGAGAGCTGACAGCTCCCCACTTGTCTGCAGCCCTGACGGCTACAGGAGGCGGCCGGGAAACTTATGGCATCAATCATGGCAAGGCAGATGTTCTTTGGAAGTAAGAAGATAGAAATGTTTTTCTCCCCCACCCTGGTACCCCCCACCCAGTGCTGAGATATGTTTTGATCAAGAGATCCACCCTATAGAGTGTTTTTGTTGAATTCCAGTGTGGACGGAGCCCAGAAATTCAAGGCGAAGGTGCATTTTGGAAGAGGACAAGTCCCAGCTGGCTGGGCACAGCCCAAGGAACAGACTGCAGGAGTGGAGGGGACAACCACACAATTTGTGATGGCAGCCCAGCCTCGGGGTTGTTCTTGCCACGTCAGGCATTGCTCACACACAGGAGCTGGAGAAAACCTTGGGCTTCAAGCCCAGGGTTCCCACCCCGTGAGGAGATGCTCTGTAGCAAACACCCCACAAGCAAGTCCTCACCACTGCCTACATGCTCCCTTGGCCAGGGCTTGCTCTCATGCAGGGCTGGCCTGGCTGCAAGGTGTGGACCAGGAGGCTCAGACATTATTTGGTACATCCCTACTGTCTCTCGGTGAGAAAAGTAGGGGCAGAAAGGAAAAGAAACAGGAAAGCAAGAAGAGAGGAAAGGAAAGCAAAAACAGAGAAAAGATGAAGAAAAGCTGACAGTGCTCAGAGCCTGCTCTGAGGAGCATCCCAGGACAGAGCTGCAGCGTGGAAGCCCCACAGAGGAAGCTAGTTTTAGCCCAGTCACCTGCTGCCTGCTTCTCCAAGCATGGTTCCTCACTGGGTGGGGAGACATGGTTGGGGAAGTCATGTGAGGCTTTCCGACTACACAGCTTAAGGTGGAGGGTTTAGTCTTTCTCATCCTACAGTGCATCTACATGGAGGTGAAGGACACTGTCCCCAAATTAGACTGACACAGCTGACTTGACTAACTTCTTAGTTCCTGTTTTCATTTTAATATATATTATGTGCTTGGCCACAGCAGGCCATCTTCTTAATTTTTCTCCTCCCCTCTCCCCCTTTCTGCATAATTTTCTGTAAGCAAGTCAGGATGCGTGACCTCCAAGTGATTTTGATTTCTCTCCTGACAGGATGTGTTGGAAACTGAGAACAAAGCATGGCCAGAAATCTGCAAATGGTAGCGATTCCCAGACAGATTCGAGGTGCACGGGAGATGCTTCCTTAGGTGGTGCAGACAGACACCTCTCGCCCACAACTCATTTACAGTATAACCCAGCTTTTCCTTTGCTCACTGGTGCCACCTCTTGAGAAATGTTGGTCCGAAGTGGTTCCTACCGTCGGACAAGTTTTGTAGAGTGGCTTTAACCGAGGTGACACAGGTGCAACAGCTCTAAAGTGGCCATGGGAGCTGGTGGCCATGAACCCCCCCAACACGTGTGGCTGCATGTGCATGACCGGCACAGCTCCCTCCCGGGCAGGCACGTGTGCCAGGCAAATTGTCAACAAGAAGCTGTCTTTCCTAACCCAATATGTTACCAATCAGGCAAACTCTATTAAAATGGGGAAAAAAAGAAAAAGGGCATATTTATTACTAGTCCATAAATAATTTTATGGGTGGAAAATAATAGCACTCCTAGAGAGAGCACAGAGAAACAGTAATGAAAGTCTTTAATATAAACATCCATGGAGGAAGAGAACTGACCACAAGCTCCAGTAAAACTGGAACACACTTTAACCCCTGGTGAGAAGTGGAAAGCAAGCTTTCATCTAGGTAGAGCAGAGGGAGTGATTGTGGCTTTGTCACTAGCAAAGGAAGAGAGGAGGCACATTTGTCATGACCAAAGATTGAAGCTGGAAAGTAGATTGTGAGCACACAGAAAAGGAAGAAAGGGGGAAAAAACCCAAACCCAAACAGTTAAAGGAGGCTTTTTTGAGAGACAGAGGATCTCGGAGACAACAGCCATGTTTATTGATTCCGGTTTGATGATTCATCAAGTTGTCTGAACATCTTGGGAAGAGGTCCTCTCTAGACAACCTCAAGCAAAGCAGGGCAAGGTGCCCTTCAAACTTCAGAGGAAGCAGCACACCAGAGCCCAGCTTTCCAGTAACACCAGGCAACAGCCACGAAATCTCTAAACTGTGTCTGTGGTCAGAAAACCAACGCTGTAAAAATCCCGTTGGCCTAACTCTCAGCTCTCCTCTGTCCTGCCTCTCTGCCTGCTGAGACACAGAGGTTTGACCCTCCAAGGTGCCCTTCCAAAGGCATCCTCTAGCTACAAAGGCAGCCCCCAGGCCTCCACTGGACTGCAAGACCAGCATCTTGAGCACAGAAATCCTCCTTTGGCCTGGAGTCAGTTGTGGTGGGGAGCCAGAAGACCTGTATGCCACAGCTGATTGTTGTGGGCTCGGTATCCAGCAGTGACCTGAAGCCCTCAGGACCCCTCAGGATGACAAAGTATATCCAGATACACTCTATTACTCGTCACAGCCCCAGGCAGCAGAGGCAATAAGGACTTTAAACCTAACTTGTCCCCCCACTCCCACTTTGTGGGTGTAATGGCACAGCTTGAATAGTCAGGAGCAAGCTGTTTCTCAGCCTCAACACATTTCTGTGGGCTTCTGGTTTTGGGCACAGCCCTTCTTCTGGCAATCTGCCCCACGATGGCTTTGCTTTTTGCAGATGGAACAGGACAGATACATAAGGCCCAGCCATGGGCATTTGAGGTTTGTGAAAAGTTCAGTAGCATATAGAGTCCTATGAGCAGCTTTTAAGACTGCTGTAGCTCCTAAAGGACAGAAAAGGATGGATTCTTGTCAAAGTGCTGGGGCAAAGATAAACAAATCCTTCTGTGCCTGACCAGGTATCCTCACATACCTTGAGCCAAACTCCCTCACTGCCTAAGGGCGTCCTCTCCTCATCCGGATCTGGAGCATTGTCTTGGCTGGGATTGCAGGGGAACCAAGCAGCCAGGGAAAGGTCCTTTGGCACATCATGAAGGTGAGATTTACATACCTGAAAAGAAAGATTTATTTTAACACAGAAAGAAGGAAGGAAAGTGAGAGAAACAGCAACTACAAAACCTCAGGGAAGACTCAACAAACTTTGAGAAGGATCCTGAGTTGGTTCTTAGCATAAAGACAATTAGGATGTGGGTTCCTATGCAGGAGTGGCATCTCACTGTCCACATGTGCACAGGAGGCCTTTGCCATTTTGAGGTGCTGCAAAGATGCTGTTTGAGCACCCCAGGATGCCTGTGGGGATGAGTAGGAAACAACAAGCCAAGCTCTGAGATGGTAGGTAAGACCACAGCTTCCCCATTTTGGCTGGGCTGATGAGGTCCTAAGGTGGGATTTGTTTGCCTGAGTACCAGTCTTGTGTGCCATTCGATGCCCTATGGTGTCCTAAACATCCCCACAGGACTGGCAGACAAAACATGGGAGATGTGTGTCATCCTAGAAGAGCAGACACCTGAGCCCAGGGCATACAGATGTATACCTAAGCAACTTGATCATGTTGTAGGTCTCAAGGAGATTGTTCCATATATCGGGTCAACAGACATACATGTATAATGGGCTAAATATGACCTCTCTACATATTCCTTGCCCCTCTTCAGCTTGCTAGGAAAGAACATACACACACCACATTAACACCCATCACGCAAATTGCCATTCTCAGACCTCTAGGCCCTGCTCCAAAGCCCATATGAAAGATGGGAATTCTCCCATTGATTTTTCCTTGGCTTTAGATCAGAGAGTTTGAGAGCAGCACAGATGCTGATGTATGCATGATTTTATCCTTCCAAGCCCTGACCTTATAAGGTATGAGACTTACGGGATTTTTTAAACCAACCAGTGGGATTACTCACATGCTCAAAGTTGTGCATTTAGCTGGTGGGACAGAGGTGGTCACTGTTCAGCAAACTGCATGGTTGGGGGAGGTGTTCCCTGCCTTGATGAAACACCCTTCCACATATGACAATGTCTGGGCTTAGGCACTACTGAAAGAGGGGTGTGAGAAATGCCCAGGTCCCAGCATGGGCATGTAGTGACCGGGGAACACTTTCAGAGCTCCTCTGAAGGCTTTGTCGTTGCCTCAGTACACCCTTGCAGCAGTGGCTTCCCCAGCTTTACTGCACAGGCTTCGCCAGAAAAGCCTGGGGGTCTGGCCATGCCTTTACCCACCTTCACATCAGGCTCTCCAGTGACCAAGGAAGCAGGGCAGGACTTCACGTCCTGATGGGAGGCATAGGCTTTTGCTGCCCACAGATCCATGTATCCATCAGGTGTGTAGGGACCACAGTCCAGGACACTGCTTTGCTTCTCAAACGGCTCACACACACCATCCCCATCATGCACATAGCACAGGCTTGGTTCCCCTGCAAGGAGACCAGGGATGACTTGTTTACAAACCAGGCTCCAGGCACGTACATCTCCTCTTGTCCCAGGAGCTGTGCTAGCCATTCAGCCATGGGATTTCCCATCACAAGGACTCAATCAGCTCTGTGGATCACTCCAGCAACAGATCCACATATTGCTGTGATGAGGTGCATCACATCCTGCTCTGAGGAGCAGTGTGAATAATGTGCAGAGTCTTGACTCCTGCCTCAAAAGGAGGTCTCAATCCACTTGGACTCACCGACACAGTTGAAGCCTTTTTCCTTTTTACACTTCCTGGAACAGCCATCTCCGTCCAGCAAGTCCCCATCATCACATTCCTCCTCCAGGCTCCTAAGACAACAACAGCTAGACATGTTAACACTACACTTGACTCTCCACTCCTGTGCTTTTGCCCAGTCATGAACGAGGACCCTTATATCTTTGTTCCATGTCCACAGAAGCAGGGAGAAGAGTAAGAACCACATGTGAAGTACGGTGGCAGAGAAGAAAACAGCTTATCTTGCCAGGGGTTAAAAAGAGGTTGAAAACACAGCATGTGGGAGAAGGCATGACTGTACACTGCCTTTCTTGTAAGACCCAAGGCAAGAAAGCAGAGAAACAAGCATCAGGAAGACTTGCTGCTGGAGAAAGTTATGGAGAGAGTAGGAGGTTCTGAGATGGGACTGGTGTTTCAGTGGGAGCTGGAGAAGGGGAGGCAGGAGAAGAGAGCAGGTTAGTCTAAGAGGCAACAAGGATCAGCTCAGCTGACGTGCATGGCATCCTATGAAGAAAAAAAACCTGCCTGCAGTTTCTTTGAAACGGTCCTGTCTCCACACTGCAGAAAATAGACCCGATAAGAGGAGCTGGTGGAAATGCTTCAATTCCTTTGCGCAGAGTGCACAAAACACAAGGATCAAAAACTTCATACATACATCTTGTGATGCTCACCCACCTCCAGCCTCCTCAAACATGAAAGATCCACTGTGTGCCATCTTCCCACCTTTGTCTCACTGTTCCACACGTGGTACAAAAGAAAAGAAAAAAAAAAACCAAAACCAAAACAAAACAACCACTTTCACAGACAGAGCTTCCTGTATGGCCTTTCCCACAACAGCCCAGGGGCAGGAAAGCCTGCCAAAAATCTCAGCTGCTACCTGCCCATTTCTGCTCATCTCACTTTTCTATTGATTTTAACAATAGAGCCTAGTGTGGTCACTTGCTCTCTCTGGACCAAGTCTTCAGCTAGAATGAGTTCATGCTAAAGACGTACCAGATGACACCACTTCAGTAGCTAGACCTGCTGTGAGTCTCTTTGCCTTGCTGGGTCTTGTACAATACCACAATCCCTCCTGCACTTGCTTCAATTGTTCACTTTCCTCATACTGTTAAGAAAGCTGTCTACAAAGGAAAATGACTCTGAGTAACCTGGAAGTTCAAGTCTGAAAAAGCTAAAATATGGAAATTTAGTATAATTATCCCCAGACATAGCAGGTCTTACAATGTAGAGGTGGTGCATCTGTTATGTGGGGTATCTAAGCAGAGAGGAGACATCTTTCTAAAGACACCACATCATGTGGAACTGCACTTGCTGTGGAACCTACACCTGCAGGGCCACCACTGCATGCCTTGCACAAAAGGCTATATGGGCCAGTCGCAAAGGCACATCCCTTTGGGGTTAACTCTGCAACAGTTCACTGAGATAGACTAGAATCCAAGCACTGCAGTCAAGCACAGATGATGTTCAGGTAGCTCCCCTCATGCAGACTCTGCTTCTCAAAAAGACCACCTCCTGTGCACATGCCATTTTATGAAACACAAACTCAACAGTCCAATCTGACGGAAGGATTCAGTGAAGCATCGTCAGTGAAGTGCACATGGGTGGAGGATCAACCTGGTGCTTCCTTTTGGGGCAGTATGACATGGCAGCTTAAAGAACCTGAGAGCCTGAGTTTCTTGACTTACATGGTCACCTTCCCATCCCCACAGTAGGGTGCTCCGTGGACGTGGATGAGCGGTGGTGAAGCTTCTCCTGAGGTTGTCCCAGAGATGGCCTGCACCTGGTACTGGTATACCTGCCCAGGCATGACTTCCCTGCAAGAACAGAGAGGACCTGAAGAAAGGGCAGGAAGGAACAGCCCATACATCTGCAATAGATTTGCTCACCAGAGCTAGAGAAATCACGTGTGTGTGCCCATGCGGTGTCACAGTTTGACATACGTCTTTGTACTCTGAACTGCCAGAGGCAGAAACTGGGGGAGGAGGGTCTCTGCCAGGTCATGCAGAGGGGCCTGCTGCTTATTTCCCTAGTGTCTGAGCTGGGGAGAAGTGGCATTAGCTCCAATCATCATTTTACTGGCTGAGTTGATAGGGTAAAATGTTTATGGGTTTAACAAGCTCCTTCTAGTTAGGCTGGGCTCATGGGTAAGGGTCAAGCTAGCGTGATGGGTCTACAACAAGCTTCCTCAGTGCTGAAAAGGGAATCTGCTCTGGCACTGAACGTGGTAATTCCCGGGGTGGGGCAGAGGGGGAACCAAAACACAAGCAAAACCATCTAGGGATTCAAAGGCAGGACGCGAGGAGGTCACCAAACCCGTCGCAGCCGCACGCTGGGCCTTGCGGCAGAGCAGCCTCGTCACTCACGTGTCCACGAAGTGTCGGTGTGTCTGCGCCGGGGCAGCGGGGGACCCACTGGCGAACGGGGGGTCACGGAGGACTCGGTACTGGATCAGCTTGCAGGCAGAGCAGAGTGAGCTGCGGGGCAAGGAGGTCAGCAGCGCCGTGTCTATCTCCATCCTCTCGTCAAAAGTGTAGATTTTGACTCCGGACACTTTTTTAGGGATGTTGAGCTTCACGGTAAAGGGGACGTCACAGAAAGTGTCCAGGGGACCCAGGTGGATGGAGTCTCCCTGCTCTGTCAAGACTTCAATGTCAGACAGCGCCTTGGGGGAGCTTGTGGAGAGGTACGTGGTCCAGAGGGTGAGGGAATCTGGATAGACTGGGTGCAGGAAGCGCAGCTCCAGGATGCAGCCATCTGGCTGTGGGCATGGCACCGTCATGTTCATGTGGTACAGGTGGAGCTCTGGACTCCAGGCCTGCAGGCTGGGCTCGCAGGGCTGATCAACATCTGGAGGCCCTGGGCAGGAAGGATAAGGAGCAGGCTGATGAGAAGTAGGGGACAGCTGACTTCAAAGAGGACCCAGAGGGGCAACCCTCCCTGCAGCATGGTATCTCCATCTTACAGCTGCACACCCAGGTGGGTTTGCACCCACTACAGGCATGTGCCAGAACTGGTGGCAGCTGCCCTAACATCCTAAGAAGCCACAAGCACCCCTAGTCTCCCAGCTCCTCGCTGTGCATCAAGCACGAGGCTTGGCAATCTGGTGTCTCACATGCCTCTAAAGCAGGGACAGTGGTGTCCATGCTGCAGCTGGTTGCAGTGCCAAGCTCTAGACACAGCCTGGACACAGCTGAGGGACATGAAGTTTGGCTCTGTACTCCCATGCACACAGAAGGCTTGCCAAGGGTACCTGAATGCTGAGTCTCTGTGTCTCCACAGGTTTGGACATAGGCTAAGCAGAGCAGAGACCAACGCTTTCCACAGCCACATGCTGGAACAGGTCACAGGCGGGAAGGGACCAGGTCCAAAGCAAGCTAGAGAAGCAGCTCTGGAATGCTGGTCTTCCACTAGGACCTCCAGGACAGTGCCCAGGCTGACCTCAGATCCCCAGTCTGCCTTCCCTGGTGGATTAGCACTCCGCAAGAGGAGTGTTGCTTTGGGCTTTCTGTTTCAGAAAGCATCCCTGGAATTCATCATCCTGTAGCTGAAATACCCTTGTCTTCATCAACCACTGCAAGCATTTCTTTAGGGCTCAGCACCGATTCAAAACATACGCCCATTTAATATTAATCTTCTAAAAACCGTAAAACCTGTTCTTTTTTTTTTTCCACCAGAGCAAGCACACACTTGTGATAACTGCAGGTTACACAAAGGAGAAAACCACATGCAATGGTTACAGAAGCAGTTTTAATTTGCCAGTGAATCAGGCAAGCAGGGGAAACAGTAACCACTGACAGTGAGCTAAGCTTTTGTATTCATTCACTGATACCAAACAAATCACTTTGATTTTTTAAGTTGATTCCTTCCCTCCCAGACCCACCTTGCAAAGCTAGCAGGAGATACTTAAACTGGAGAGTTTTCAGACACAAAATCTCAGCTACATCCTAATACTCCTGTTCTCAAAGTATGAGCTTCTTCCCAAAGGTGTAATAATGTTCTTTCTCTGCACACCCTGGCAAAATTTCCGCCGGCCTCAGTGGCTCAAATGTGCAGAAACACAGAACTAACAGATCTCCTAGCTCCGCGTGGTTCAACAGCAGCATGTGCACCACATACAGAACACAGGATTATTTCTTCTGGTCTCCTGCTTCCTCTGCTTTGCCCTTTGAGAAGTTGAGGCAACATGAAAAACCCAACAGCTCCTATAGCTGTTGCATGACTCTGAAAACCACCACCATGCCCACAAGGTGGGTCTCTAAACCAACATCTGGGCCTCAGCACAAGAGAAGTTGTGACATCCTGTTGTTCATCTTGCCAGCGAAGGGTTGCATCCAACCCAGAGTGCCCAGGACTTGGTACAGACTCAGTGGGATTCAGCAAGGAGCTCCTCTAGTTCCTTTTGGACAAGACTTGCATGAAAGCCTGGAAATACCCCTGAGGTTTTGGATGAGGTCCCAAGATCTATGTTGTAAGACTTATTTCAAGAAAAGGCCTCTCCTTTTGGCCAGTATATCTCTCATTAGTACCTTCCTGGGAAATAATCAGGGTTAATATCAGGGTGTCCTGTTTGTCCAAAGCAGTTACCAGGTAACTCCTGGTAGAATTTTCTTGCATTGAAGAACCTCCCCAAAGAGTAGACCTCTCAGTCTCAAGAAGAAGAAACTTTTATCTTTTCCCAAGAAGATCTCATCTCTGTCCAAGAGATTCATAGCCAAGGGAAGAGAAGAGGTGTTTACCTTCTGCTTCTTCTGGGGTCCAGTAGCCAGAGGAGTCACAAACCCGAGGGGAAGAGGCCTCGTGCACATACTGATGGAAGGTGCCGTCCTCCGCACAGTCATCGCAGAGCGTGTCCTGCTCCCTGCAGAGAGAAAGCAAAGGCATTGGCATGTCTAAACACGATCAACTAATTTTCCATCCACCTTTGTCCAGGCAGGATAAGATAAGAAGTTGGAAAAGCAAAGCTAAGCTCCCAGGAAGCCCCTGGGCATACCATCCTGCTTGGGACAAGCTTTGTCAAAGACAGGAGAGTGACTGTGAGACAAGCCAGGTTTAACCTCTCCTCTTTTAGGGTAGTCTTAGATGAGCCAATGAATCACCTATTCCCGACACATGAAGTGGAGCTAACAGACTTCACAGTTCCCAGAGTGATGCCTCTGGAGTTGGGTGGGTGCCCTCGGGTCTATCGCTGCTAAACCCGAGTCAGGTTTTGGCTTTCGTTCCTGTTGTAACACAAACCAGTCATAGTAATGTCAGCTAAAGGGGATCCCACTGTGCTCTCCACGAAAGTAAAAGATGCTTTTCTGTGGTAAGGGTCAGCCTCATTTTCTTTCCTTGACCATCTCATCTCAGCAGATGCAGGACACCCACACTGGAGCAGCTCCAGAGCCTATTACGAGTGAGAGCTGAGGACAGATCCGAACACAGAGTGCTTGCCTTCTAGACTCCTGTTTTCCTGCTCTCAAAACCCTCCATTCCATCCAGTTTGTTTGGATGACTTGAGGCCACCCAGCACTTAGAGGCTGTCATGCCTGGAGGTGGCAGGCATGTGCTCTTGTTATCCCTGGGCAAAAGGCCCATTGTGGAGAGCACTAGTTCTTTGAAAACAGAGCAAACACTGATCCAAGAGCGTCCCAGCTGCCCTCAAACAGCACTTTAATTGCAAGAGACAGCTTTGTGAAGCAACTTTGAAACAAGTTCAAGAGCTCTTTAACCTGTGTTTAAGGTCCCATAATAAAAGCGCAGACCTAAAACCTGGTGGAACCCAAAGAGTTTAAACAAGAGGAGCTGCTGATCAGAGGCATTGGTGATGTATCCAGGTCCTGGTGACACTCCAGTGTTGAAGAGAAGACAGACAGCCACCCGACACTCAAGGCCATGCACTGCTCACCAGCCAAACAACTCTGGTTCCTCAGCATCACTCCTCTGGCTTGAAAAGTTTCCTGACTTACCCCCAGTCAGTTACACCATGAGTCCATGACAGCGCTGGGAACGAAACCCAACTCTTGCGGTTCGAGCTCCCTGCCTTAACCACAAGGCTGCATTTCCTCCTGGTAAATAGCTATTTTATACAATAAGTGCTAAATGAAGCTCATTTTTCATTCTGTGATTGCGCTCTGGGGTTTAAGAATTGGCATTGGCTCCTGACACTCTTTGGCTTCCCCTCCTGGCACCCTGAGAGCAGAAAGCTTGCGGGAGAGCCCATGTGCCAGCAGGGCCATCACGGCAGCCCAGCTCTTCTGTCTGAGGGTTCTGCTGGAGACAACCAAAGAGGAAAGTGGAGGGGGGTACTGCACTGTAGAGGATCCCTTGTCCTTTCTAGCAGGCTCCTCCACAAGCCCAAGGACGTAGTAACAGCAGACTCCTTACCTCTCGTGGATGACACCACTGATGGGAGGCAGCCAGTAGATGCTGAGGGAGTCCTGCGTCTGCCCCGTGACCATGGGAGGGATCGGGATGGGCGCAGGCTTCTTGCTTTGGCCCCAGTGCTGGTATACCAGGTCCAGGTAGCAATGCATCCGGGCCACTTGATTTGGGGTGAAGGTGTTGGTACAGTCATCATCTGGGGGAAGAGAGGCCGGGCTGAGAGTCACAGAGGTCAGCTGGCAGGGCATGGTAACGTGCCCTCCTCCTGGTCTCCAAACCCTGTTTTGGGAATCTCTGGGAAGACCTGGGAGACACCAGCGTGTGGTGGCTCTCCTGACAGGACTCGGTAGTGCCGTTTGTCCCCAAAGCCACGAGATGGCACTGCCTCAGCAGCTCCACAGCCCTGCACTTGCTCAACATCAGCCCGCACCAGCTCCAATGCCCGGGCAGTGTCTCCGTCCTCCTGGGACCCGCGGTGGGTCAGCAGAGAGCGAGAAAATTGTTCTTCAGGCTTTGGTCCTCCTGGGCTGCCAGGAGGAACACCAGCCCTCTGTGGCATGCCTTTGGAAACCAAGCTAGAAGGGCTTGGCTCCAAGGTCCAAAAACTATAGTAGCAGCAGTAATAATAATAAATAATAGTAATAATGAAGTTGCTTCAGGACTGGAGAACAAAGGCATGCCACCATGCAGACTAGAACTGCCTTGATGCATGTCCAGTGACAGACTGGCACGGAGGGAGGGATGGAAACAGCCTGCAGCAAGAAAAGGGCTAAGAAGCTACTGCAAGCACAGGCTGCAGCCTGTCACAACCCAACACACCAGGAGGAATCACAACAGTTGGGGAATTAGGGAAAGGACTGTCAGTGGAGGTGGAAGGGAGAGAACACCTCGTTTCTAGGGAAGGTGACCCCCCAGAGTTTCCAAGGACAATTAATCAGTACCTGTGTAACTCATGTAGTTGTTGAAGGGCGTTCCCATGAAATGCGTCTGGCCACAGGTGTCATTAGTAGGGTCTGGATCCCGACAGAGTTTACTCTTTGGTGTGGGAGCAGTGTCTGCACAGAGGTCTCCTGTCTCCATAGATGGGGTTGTCTCCCTGCAGGGATCATCACAAGACTCCCTCTCACTCACTCCCTTGAAGACGTGGTAGAGCCCCAGGACATGTCCCACTTCGTGGATCATGGTGTTCGTGTGGCCATGCATACCGTAATAAGCAGGGTTGAGGACAACTCCGCCTAGAATTGCAAGTACAGAGAACGTCACCCAGAGGAAGAGACAGCAGGCAGCCTCTGTTATTCACCTGTGCTAGGGTAAAGCTCCTCTCATCGTGCTTCCAGGTCACAAATGAGGTGCCAGATGAAGACCTAAGAAGGAAAATGTTCACCCTTTTGTAGGTTGGGGAAGGTTTCCTTTGCCCTCATGGAGTGGAATGGTGTGGGTGGGGTTTCCTTCCCTTCTGATCACACTGCTCCCCCACACCGATCTTCAATCATTTCAGCTGCCGTTTCCTTCTGTGTCTTTTTGCATGTTTATACTTCAGTGTCTCCTTTGGTTTGCTTTTACAACTCCAGATGAGGTTTGTGCCAAGGCTCCAAAACCAGAACATGCTGTGGGTTTGCAGGGACAATCTTTTGAACCGGAAGACCTTCCCTAGCCTAGATGGATAACTAAAGCATGCCAGCTCCCATGGCTAGTGGGAACAAGGTGCCTAGCAAAGCCCTGACACACTTGGCTGTGCCAAGTAGAAGCTACCTTCAGCACAAGTCCATATGAAGATTCAAATGCACTGCCCCGGTACCTACTGAGAAAACATCAATGATCTATTGCTTCAACCTCCAAACCAGACCCTAGGGAGTAAACAAACTCTCATGAGGTACTGTTGCAATCTACTAAGCTTCTACCACAAACCCAACCTGAATTTACTGTGTATTTTAGAGAGGGATTTTCCAAAATGCCGCTTCTGAAGATCCCTTCCTCCCATTCAAAGAGGTTTGCATCTGGGCAAGGTGCACCAAGTGAACTAGGCAAGAACTGCCCACCCACCATAGTCCTACTTCTCTTCACTGGGGCATCCCAGCCCCTTGAATCAGGGGTACAATTCATCTCCAAGCTGGTTTGGTGCAGGTTCAACTGTCAAAGATACTGCAGCATGGGTATGGTCTAAGTCCCCCAGAAACTGCCCCGAGCTGCCACCTCATACTGACAGCAACATCATGGAACTGGATAGGACCCACGCTGATCCTGTCCCAAGCTGCCCCTTGGCTGCAGGACAATGTGCTTTCCTCTCATGCCCACCTGCTTGCAATGGGAAGGGCAAGGATCAATGATGCTGAGGAAAGCCAGGTGGAGCAGAGCCTTCCCCTTGCCTAGTGCCAGCATCTCCAACTCCTGACCCTGCTCCGACAGCTCCATACCACATCTGTTGGGAAACTGTCCATGGAGGGTGCTCAAGGGTGCTTAGTTCTGTTCTCTTGCCTCCTTTTCTTTATTTTGCTCAAATGAAAATCTCTTTTGCCTGTTTTGAAGCTTTTCATTAGCTATGTCTTCTCATTTCCTTGCTCCATCCACTTTTCTATATTGCCTCACATTGAAGAATGAGGGCTGGGGAATACCAGCAAGATGAGGGAGCAAAAAGCAAAGCCCAGCATGTGCCCAGGCTGCCTCCAGGCAATACCTCCATGGCATGGGAGGCTGTTTTTACCCAACTACTTTTAACCCAGACAGCTTGGATGGCAGCGCAGTGAATAGTTGGCTCCTGCACAGCTTGCTCCCTCCTTTGCAGGGCTCTGGAGGATTTACTGTGCCAGCTACCTCACAGCAGAGTCTCTGCTACTGCATCTCTGCTGCCGATCAGTGCCCCTGCCAGCAAAGTTAAAATTGGCAGAGGGCCACAGTGTGATCCTGTCTCCAGCCACAGCACAGATTGCTTGAAATCTGCTCCTGGATCAGCTCCACGTGCTACTGGACTGCCTCACGTCCTTAAGTACAGGGCATTCCTTCTAAGACAGGGCTTTCTACAGATCACTGTGTCCCTGGAAGGACACCAGCAGGTCTGGGACTCTGGTGGAGCCGTGCTGTGTGAACACTGGGTTGGAACTGGAAAGGGGCCTTCAGGGATGCCCTGAGCAATTCTTTCAAGCCCAACAGGGTTGCAAGAGGGTGAAGAAATAAGGGTGGCATGTTCTGTGTGTGGCTCATGGAAGGGCTGAGAAACACCACTGACCTGTCAAGAAGCACCATTTCTTAGCTAAATATTCATTATTTGTTGTTCTTCCTCCCCACAGCGTGGATCTTATTCCCAGGGCAGTTTGGCTTGAAGCAAAGGATTGGTCATGGAGTAGCTGCATTCCCTTTCTCCCCAGCTTTAAACACCACAACAGAGGATCTTGCATCTCAGCAGTCAGCTCTTGGCCCTTTAGTTGACTGGAGATGGGCCACAAGAAGGTACAGACACTGAAAAATCCTTTAGGGATCTTCTAATTGTGTCTTGTCAATCATTAGGTTATTGCAAGCCATCCCCCTCTCAATTACCAGGCTGGAAAATGCTATAGCAAAGGGCATCCCACTGATGAAGAACCCAGTGGGCACATAAAAAATAAAAGCTGCTTCTCATTTTAAGCAAAACAGGGCAGGGGATAAGAAAGAACAGAAAGAAAAGGCATCTCTGCAGCCAAACCCCAGGCTGAAGAAGGCAGGGGGCTGCCTGCCCAAAGGTCTGAAAGGAGGAATGTGTATGCAGAAATAAAATAGTATTCAGAAACAAGTAAATGAGATGTGGAAGCCCTGCATTCATCCTGTGGCACCAACCACAAGGAACGGGGCTCAGCACCAGGGGCATGGGAGGCCCTGTGACCAAAGAGCCCTCCTTCCAGCAGAAACCCAGTGCGCTTCCCATGAGGAGGAATAAATGGGATTCCAGTCTAGGGAGGGACAAAATGGTCACAGGGGAGGGATGCCAAGGCTGGGATACCCTGTCCCTCCCCCTCCATTCTGCTGGCTTCCCCTATCCCATTCCTCCCACATACTCCAGAAGAACAATCACTTTTTTAGTAGGTTTTTTTTTCTAGCTAACTAGATGGCAGGATTAGAAACAGCATGAGAACTCTGCCTTCCTTCCAGAACATCCCTGTCCTTCCATTCCCTGTCCTCACATCTCCCTGATGAGCTGGGAGAGCTCCCAGCTTTGGACCAGGAAGATATATTTCCCCTCCACAGGGTTCTGGCTGTGAAGGCAAGATGTGGAAGTGTTCATAACATCACAACACAGACAGACTCCCCTTTTCCTTCTCTGCAGATCAGACTTTTCCTCTCACCTCTGCCTCCTCCTGCCCTGGGAAATGGGCTAAACTGGGCTTTAAGCAAGCTCTCCCTCTCATGGCTGAGAAGCAGCCCAAGGAGGCCCTCAAGGTCAGCATTTACACAGTCAAGCTAAAGACTTCAATTTCACCAAGACACTGATGTGACATCAAGAAGGTCCAGCACTCCAAAGCAGGTGAACCAGAGCCTTCTTTAGATTTGCTCACCCAGCTGAGACGAAACAGCTGGAAAGCTTCAGGTCTGCCCTCACAATGTCCTCTCCCTCCAGATCAGAAGCTACAGAGCTGGTAATGTCCCCAAGGTAAAGCTTCAACTCGGCTCAAGCAACAAGAGATGCTCAGTCCATTAGTACAGTGAATGATTAGCTCTGGTGTGGATTACACTTCATCTTCACTCACACATCCTTGGAAGCTCCTAGTCCCGCCCTGCTTCTAGCCATGATCAATGGCAATGCTGAAGGACTCTTATTCAAGCCAGCCTGTTCCTGAGTCAGGGCTACTGTAGAGAATGCACATTTGAGCAAGCATGGGATCTTTAAACAGCAAACCACAAAGGCTGAACCTGTATCACAGGGCTAGTCTTCCCCAAACACTGAGTCACAGCAATTAATGGAACAAACGCATGATGGTTAGTCAGACAGGAAGATGGCCGTTGCTTAAGGTACTTCTGATGGAATGGCTGGCCCTCCGTCAGGATCCACTGACCTCAGCCAGATATATGAGCTGGCCTCAGCTTATATAACTGCAGAAAGTATTTATAACATCAAATATCCACAATTCCCTTGCCTTTCGACCATGTTTACGCAAATACAGTTCACATGCAGCTACACATGAAGTGGAAAGCGCCTGCACTGTTACATGGCTGGGGGTTTTGAGGCAAGGCTTTCCACTGCAGAAAGCAAAGCTTTTCATAGGATAGGAGTTCTTTGACTCCTTGTGTTTTGTAGTTAAAAATATTTACTTCTAAATTCTCAGAAAATTCATTCCAGACTCTAAGCAGAAACGCTAAACTTGAGAGGAACTCACTCTGATTATGATGGAAAGATTGAGACAGACAGTATGGTTAGAAGGAGTAGTGCAAACAGACCTGAGGTCTTCCACCTCTGTTGCTAGCCGGCTGCAAGTTGTCTCCATCTAGGAGCTCCACAGGAGTTGAAATACTGCCTATAGAAGTGTCAAAGACCAGTTCACCCTTTCCAAGGCAGTAATTATCTCTTGTGGCTCAATGAATGTGGTTGCTGTTGGTTTGTGTTATTCCTCACCTAAAATGTAAAACCATTCCTAAGCCTTCAGGAAGGTTGTCTGAAACTCACATTTACTCAGGAAAATAATCTGGAGGAGAGCAAGAGGTCTGCAAGTGGTCAGCATAGGAATTGTCACTTCATTTCTGGTAGCCCAAAACAAGCACAAGTGAAGAGAAGGGAATGAAAAACAAAGTTCACTGAAGACTTCCAGAAAGTGAAGAGACCAACAGGAAGATGAGGAGAATCCTCTTGAATGACACACTCAAAAGTGATGAAAGAATGGTTTCTAAGGAGTTCAAAGTCCAGATGGCAGATTAGAAAACATCTAGAGAAAAACTGATGGAGAACAGTTTGGAAACAGTATGTTTAGTGAGCTGTGGGATGAGAGGAAATGTTAAAATAGAAGAAGGGAATGTAGTTGGAGAGAAAAAGTCCCATGGTAGTTGTCTTGAAGACATTTAAGAAAATCGAATTTGGAGAGACAAACAGAGCAAAATCTTCTTGGAGACAGACCCCTCTCTTGTGTAAAGATGTGTCTCCACCCCTGGCCACTGTTAGGTCCTTAAGGCTCAGGAATTTTTCTCAAGCTACTATTTACTCCTCCCAAGGTTTTTCTTGTTCTTTCCTCACTGCTTTAACTTCACATCTACTCAGACTCTCCAGTAGCCTCTTGTGAGTGGTTTTGTCAAAAGCCATATATTCATGACTTGCTCAGTCCCAAGTTTCTTCTGCACTAGACAACAACATACATTGTGTGTGGTACAAAACACTTGATGATGTGGTGGAGCCTACTGTTCCCAGAGAAGAGAGTCCACCACCCACCCTCCCCAGCTCATTAAATCTAAAACCAAGTACAATCTTGAACCAAAGTCGTCAGTCTGTGGCAAAGCCTCAAAGAAGGAGGAGGAGTTCAGAACCAGCTTCAGACTTCACAGCTCTGGCACCAGAGCCAAGACAACACTACTCTTTCCTGAAGCTCCACGGTAAAACTCTGATCCAACATTTCCAGATGGTGCCACCTCTTGTGTCCCTGGCTGGACACGAACTCTGAGAACAGAGCTAAATGCAAGCTTTTGATGAAAGCAGTCACCCTGATTACCCTTCCGTACAACTCCTTGCAAGCCATTGGGAGGGGTCTGAAGAGAACACGTGTGGTTGAAGCACTTGCTGTAGCAAGATGATTGTCAAGCTGAGCCTTAGAAGTGATTTTTGGAAGCTGAAGGAATAAATTTCATGGAGATTTGCCTTCCTCAACAAGCAACTGTGGCAATATGCTATTGAAAAAAAAAAAAATCCTGAAACTCATTGATGGAGGGGAAACTGGCAAAAAAAAGAACTTTAAAACAAGTCTTTAAAAGCAGCATAAAACTTTCAAGGTTTCAACAACATGCACTTACAAAAGCAGAAGGTCTGTGTCTGCTATGCAGGTGTCAGAAGTAATTATTTCCAGTTGCTTATTGAAAAAGACTTTAGATATTTTGACTGTAAAGGGCTTTTCCAGAAAACTCTGACATTGAAGAGGTAGAGGGAGAGGCAGGAAAAAGAGAAAAAGAGGAAAAAGTAGAAGTAGGAGAAAACACACGACACATTTACATTCTAGTGAAGCAGTTGCCAGTTTGACTCTTGTAGCTTGCCAGGGTTGATGACCTTAAGAGTCTGCCTGGAATTCACTGAAGCCAAGGAGAACCTAGTACCTCGTACTACCTCCAGCAGGTAGTAAGCCAAGTTATAAAACCAGTTTAATTCAATAGTCATATTCACATTTGCAGCTGGATTTGGAACCGGCCAGCATTCACTGCCTGGCCAGCTCTGGAGTCACTCAGTTCTGGAGTTTCAGGTCTGAAATCACCAACACTCCTGGTTTACCTGTCATTGCATGCTGCAAAGGGAAGCTCACTGTTTCCAGAATCCTGGAAGGTAGACCTGTAAGGTCACAGAGAAGCCAAATATGTTTCCAAGCCCTTATTCAGAGGCTGCACTGATGGTGAACCTGCAGCTCTCCCCAGGCTCTCCATCCCACTGTCTCACCCTCTTCACCATTAAAAAGGACATGAGGACATGGAGAACAGGCAGCTCCCTTCCCTGCAGCAGCAGCTACTGGTACACCCAAAGCCCATTATCAATGACCTTCTTATTAAACATCCTCAATGTTGAGCCAACGGGTGGCTGCCTCTTTTTGCCAAGTCAGCCAAGAGAGAGGAAAACCAGCAACCCTGAGACCCCAAGAGTGGGGTAGCTTACTCACCCAGGTGACTAAGGGCCTCTTTATCCCATGGCCAAGTGGCAGCACCAGCCAACTCCTCCCTCACGGAGCTGGCAAAATAAACATTGAGGAAGTGGGTGCTGTTCAGCTGCAGTGCCTCCTTCAGCTCCTTCACACTCATATATGCCCTGCAAGGACAAGGGAGAGGATATAATCAGCATAGACTTCAACAAAGCTAAGAGGAAAGCAGGAGCCACCAGTAGCTGCTGTGGAAAGAGGGCAGCAGTCCTGGACACCCCATCCTCAACTCTCCAAAACCAACAGCAATTCAGTAAAGCAAGGCAAAATTCAGGAAGTTTCAACAGGATGTCCCATGACACTACTAATTCTGCTCTGTAAGGTGTAGGTTCTGATAGTAAGGTGTTTTGGTGGGAGGAAGTAATGCAGATTTGCTAATTACAGTAGCTTTGTTGACAAGTTCTACTCTTAGAGAGGATTCTCCAGCAACAGGGACAGAAAAGACCCCAGAGAACAGGATGAAAGGAGACAAAATGGGAGGAGAAACAATGAGAGAAGAAAGGAAATGCTGAGGCCAGCCCTGCTAAGGAAAAGAGAAGTGGAATTTGAGGTAGAGGGGGAAACAAATTTTCCTCAAGGTGCAAGGAGAGAAAGGAATCCAGAACTCCAGCTGGTTCCAACAAGGGTTTTCAGGGGTCATCCCTGCTACATGTTAGGGCAGGAATGGATGTCAAACCTTATTCTTTGGAGCAGGGAGGGTTTTGAGAGCTGGGGTGAAGTATTCTCTTCTCCAGCTTCTCTACTCTGTGTGGAGAAGCTTATAACAATGTCCCTCCACTGTCCTTTTCCCCAGGACAACAAGTATGCCAGAGGTGAGGCATGTGGTAAGAAAAAGGGGTCCCTGCAGAGCACAGGCACATAATTTATCAAGCTACCTGCTCCCTCATCCTCATCCCCATCCCTCTGTATTGTATAAGGAGAGGCATAAGCCAAAGTTATCTCAGAATTTGCTCCAAGAAATCTCTTCCATCTCTCCTCAAAACACATATTGGAGAAGAATGCTGCCTGGGTGCCCGCGCAGAGAGCCAACAGCAGGGCCCTCTTGACGTGAATAGCTCTCTCTGCACATGATCTGAATCTTCTCTGAGAGAAGGTCTGGGATGTCCGCAGGAGCCAAGGCAGGGGAACACAGGAGCTCACAAAATAAGCTTAATGGGGAAAGAGGGACATCTCTGGAGAGAGATCCATCAAAGGGCATGTTCAATGAGGATAGCCTCCTGACAACACTGCTGGCTATCTCTCCTCCCATCTTTAGAGCCGGGAATAAAAAGCTGCAGGAACAGAAAAATATAGTGGATGAGGGATATCCAAGACATCCATTCCTAAAGAGCATGTAAAGGTAATGTGCTGGGAGAGATGGGTAGGCAATAGAGATTGCAGCAGAACAATAATACCCATAGGTACATCTGAGTGTCCATCAAATGATCCTCACAACATGGCGTGTCTCAGTGCTTGGAGAGAACAAAACAAAACAAAAAAACCCCAACCCATACAAACCAACATAGCAATGAGGAAATTTACGTTTTACTCTTCAACTCTTAGGTTGACTTTGCACAGGTCAGAGATCTATATTGCATTCACCAGTATACCCACAGTCTCAACACTGATCTTTAGGGAGTTCATGTCCTCAGCTGTGTAAAATAATCAGGTTCTAACTTAACAATAACAACAACAGAAATAATTCCAATAATAATAGCAGTGGGATTGTAGAACCTTGGGCTGTGCTGCAGATGCCAAATACTCTTAAATCAAGTACTACCATTTCCATCATCAGTGCCATTAACCTCATGGGCTGAGAGAGGACAGGTAGCCTTAGGAGATATTGCCTCTAAGTCTCTTAGACTTGTGTAAGTCTCCAAAATCTGAGGATCCTGACCGATGGTTTGTGAAGCCATTAACTGAAGAGATTCTAAGTAGGGAAAAAGAAAACCGCCCTCATGGAAAGGCTTCAAATACACCCCTGCCGAATGATGATGGAAATGCACCATTGTGGAAATATGTCATAAGAATGACTAAACCTGCAGCAAAAGGCCAATAGCAACATTAAGGTGGTGGAAAGCATTTCACTTATTCCCGTGCTTCCAGGAGCAATTGGCATCTCTGAGCTGCACGGAGAGATTATGAAGGGAATGTGATCATTTTTTTACACTGGACTAGCCATGAAGGCACATCAGCTATATCTGAATGAGCAGCTTCTGTAAAAGTGATGTCCATTAGGGCATTCCTCACCACACTGAATTATGGAAAGAAGGACAACGAGTTGAGCATGGGCTCAAAGGGAGAAAAGGTATGCTCTCATTCAAGATGTGAAATGTGAAGGGAAAACAATGAGAAATGTGCAAATACACTGTTTGAGATGGCAAGATCCCTAGTCAAGTTATTATATTGACAGAGCTGTTTAGAAAGAAAGGTTGCTATAGCAAATGGAAGAGAAAGAGAAAAAAGTGGGGAAAAAAAGTAGAAGAATGAGATTCCAGAAGTAGACTAGAGCAGGATGGCACATGGAGCAGAGCTCAGTAAACCCAAAGATTGCCATTTCCCTGGATCTGAAATAGCAGAGAATTTCAAAAGCCATTGCTGACTGGGAGGGGTTGGCTGATCAGGGTCTGCTAACTGCCTCTCCTCTAACAGCCAGCCCCAACAGGCCATCCCGGACTGGAGACATCTCACTCGCAATCCCAGCAACAAAGCAACTCCAAAACTTCAATCACTTTAGAAAATCTTGGCTGGATTATATGACAGCATTTAATGGTGAGATGAGATGACCAGCTTGTCTTCACCAGGCCCCAAGATCTCCCACCACAAAGCAGCATTCCCAGAACACTTTCCCCAGCCACATCAGCTTGCGGAGAGAAAACTCTCCCAACCGGAAACGGCAAATTAGGAGAACATGATCTCTTCTCTGTGATGTCTCGCCTGAGCATCCCAGACACGCGCCACGCTGACGCCATCTCTTCAACCCAACCAAGACGGGAGCAGGCCGGGAGGAATAGATAGGGAGAAGAATAAATAAACCTGAAGGACATATTTGTGGCATGACTCGGAAGGAAGAGAAGCAAAAATTTCATAGAAATAGAGCATAAAGGAGGGGGAAGGGGGAGAGAAAGTCTCCTTCATGTACCAGAGCTGCTCAGGGGACACAGACTTAAAAATAATGTTGATTCCTGACCTATGATATCTTGGAAAAATAGCCCCAAACCCTTCCAGGCTGTCCAAATTATGAGAGCTGACGTCAGCTCTATTCAGAGGGATCTTCCCGCTGCCCCTCTTCTGGAGACGACGCTTTTCTGGCTGCCGCCTGCTATTCCCTTGGCACTAGCACCATTTTTTGTCAACCCTTAATTATAAATAACTGTACTTCCCTCCATTGAGAGATCTGGAAGGTTCAGAGCTATGTCAAGGAGAGCCATTCTAGCACTGAGAGATGCTCAGATAGAAGAGGAAAGCCAGCCCATTTCACCTACTACGGCACGGAAAGCGCAAATATCCTCCCACTGACATCCCCAAAGACATGATGAAGACAAAAATAGCTCTAGAATGGGCAACTGCAGTTCCCCTCATTTGACATTTCCCACTGGTATCCTTAGCTTAGACAAGGAGCATGTAACTGGCGTCTTGGCCTGTCGCTTACTGCCAAGGTCATGCTCTCCCTCTTCTTCAGCGCTTCTGTGATTTTCCCGGGGGGAAGGCACAGCAGTCTTCAGTCTCCACAAACAGCCTAAATGACTGCCCTCTCCTCTGCTCCCCAAGTAGCTTCTCAATGCCTACAAGACCAAAGTATTTCAACCTAGATTGTGTTTACAGCAGGGTGGGCACTGCAAGCTAACACACAAACACAAGGAAGGCCAGAAGGACACATGAAGGCACAGCATAATAGCAAAAAAAACCCAACCCCAAAGAATGGGGCAGAGGAGAGAAGAGAGACAGAAAGAAGTCAGCAGATTTTCCAGGTTCAAACCAAATGTTTTTCCAAGAGCATCCAAAACTCATTGGTGAGCAGCTGGTGTATGGTAATATCACCTTGACCTGGGGAGAATTTGCAACCCTGGGAGAGTGGAGTTGCATGAAGAGTGTGGGCAACAGCAGAGAGAGATTAGGGATAAGAGACGTCATTATTAGACATGAGCATGGGCATGAAGACCGTATGAAATGATAGTATGAAATGATATTTGAGGGATACAGTGCAGACATAAGGGCCTCTGTCATGACAGTGCTGACCTGTGATACCGTTGACTTGAAGTTCTGCTGAATGATCCTAGCTGACAATGTGACTCTAAGGCAGGCTTAAGTACCACAATGCATATTTGTTTTACTTGTGGGACTCACAGTTGGCAGAAAGCAAGATGGTGAAAAAGACTGGACCTTGTACTGATCTACAGCAGCACAGTGAAGTCACACTGATGCTTGTGTGACCCTGATGCTGGGTTAGGAGTACATGGCTCTGTATGGGATGTAATGATGTGCTGTCATGATGTGACATTTCAGGCTGCAGAAAAAAAGGGAAGGAATATCAAATGCAACAGCTTCAGTGATGATGTCACCTAGAATAGTGGAATCAGAGACTCATAACTCTGGATGGAGAGGACCTCCACACGGCATCTAGTCTGACTCCCTTGTTCAAAACAGGTCTAACTAAATCAGCTTGCTCAAGGCCATGTCCACTGTAGACCTGGACAGCTCTGAACACAGTGGTATCACAATTTCTCTTTGCAACCTATTCCAGTATTTAAACACCCTTATCATAAAAAAAAATAATAAATTCCTAATGTCTAATTCAAATTTCTCATGTTCCAACCTGTGTCTATTGCTTCCCAACCTATCATCATACATCTAATTTCTCATGTTCCAACCTGTGTCTATCATCATACATCACTTCTCAGCATCCTGCTCCATCTTCTCTGTGTCACCCCATCACATCAAATGGGAAAGTCAAATGACTACAGCTTTGCATGAAAAACTACTACTTCACTAGACCTTACCACACTAAGGTCTAAAGACCCAATGCTTCCTTTCTAGTCAGTCAAAAAATCATGCTCCACCCATGATCTCAAGCATCCCTGGAGAACCCTTACATCCCTTTCTCATGCCTTTCCTTGGACAATTTTGTCCCAGCCCATGGTGCAGACAGTATGTTTGTACTTGTAGATGCTTATATCTATGAGCTGAGGTCTGAGTTGTCTTGGTCAAAGGAGAAGAGTTGACATACTCTGGAGAGACAGAGCTGTTACTGCCTTTCCATACAGCAACAAGAGGACCACTGCTGGTGAACAGGTGGGAGAGAGGAGAGGATCTTCTAATTCACAGGTTAGTAGAATGGACAATTAAGCTGTAACACAAGCCTGATGTGGTTTAAGGGGGGAGAAGAGGAGCAAGCACTTTCCTCTGTCATGCATATCATAATAGGAAATCTTGGAGCCATGAAACTGGCCAGTACCACTGAAACACAAAAGATTGCACTTCTGAATGAAAAGCAAGGCCAGCACATACCCCACACAGGACCATAAATCAAAACGAATTCTCTGGGTACGGCAAAGGATGCAGTGTGTAATGCCACAGGAATTCCACTGCAATTCAAAAATAGGAGTCTTTTCCCTGTAGATTTTTTAGAGGGGATGTGGGAGTGGGGTTGGGTGGAAGTCGTCCAAGTGCCCTCCATGGATAGCTGGAAAATACTTGAGACCCAGCCAGCTCCAGCTCACCATACAGTCTAATGAAGTCACAGGGGATTCCTGGCTCTGCTTTCATGTCCTTCACCCACCACAAAGAAATTTCTCTTCCTACTCCCCCCAAGCAGGGAGGCTCCCTTTTTCCCCAAACCTCTGTTGGCGACGAGGAATCTCTCAGTTTTCCCAGAAATGAGCACTAGCCTGCCACTAACATTTTTGGTGTACTGATAACATGTACTCTCAAGGCTGCAAAGGGTCAATACAACAAACAGAAACCCTGCTTCTGAGGCACCAGCCAAAAGCCCAAAAGGTACAACTCAGTCCCTGAAGACAGGTTCTGCATCAAGCGGCATGAATATTTTCAGAGAGCAGACTCTCTTAACTCTCTTTGTAATCAGCATGGAGAGATGTTTCTGCAGACAGTAATCCAAAGTGAACCTCTTCCCATTCACCCCTGCCAAAGGATGCACTAGTGGTGCATTAACAACAGAATGACCAGTAGATCAAGGGAGGTTCTCCTCCCCCTCTACTCTGCCCTGGTGGGGCAACATTTGGAGTATTATGTCTGGTTCTGAACTTCCTAGTTCAAGGGAGACAAGAAAGTACTGGAGAGAGTCCATCAGAGGCTATGAAGATGCTGAGGGGACAGGAGCATCTCTGTGACAAGGAAAGGCTAAGGCACCTGGGGCTGTTTAGCCTGGAGAAGAGAAGTCTGAGAGGGGATCTTCTCAATGCTTTTCGATATCTAAAGGGCAGAGGGCAAGAGGATGGGACCAGACTCTTTGCAGTGGTGCCCAGAGATAGGACAAAGGGCAACAGGCACAAGCTGGAACTCAGGAAGTTCCATCTGACCAGAAGGAAAAAATTCTTTCCTTGTGAGGGTGCCAGAGCCCTGGAACAGGCTGCCCAGAGAGGTTTTGGAGTCTGGAGAGATTCCAAACCCGCCTGGATGTGATCCTGGGCAACCTGCTCTGTGTGACCCTGCTTTAGCAAGCAGCTTGAATGAGATGATCTCCAGAGGTCACTTCCAAGCCCTACCACGCTGTGATTCTGTGACTCCTCTCCTTGGTGACTCTGTAGGGAGTCTCAGCTTGCATACATGAATCCTCTTTGCTAGAATTCGTGAATCTTCATCCCTGTTCCCCGCACATGGATTCCCAGCTAATGCTCAGCTTTGCCTCCCTTCTGCCCTGTCACAGTCAGACAAAGCCCACTGCTACAGCAAACAGGACATGGCACCATCTTGGCATGGCACACAAGCCAAGATGGGTTATTGGTCTGCCTCCAGACTAGACTGATGGTGGCTTCTGAAACCGCAGCTGCCTTACGCTCTGGGTTTACCTGCCCTGAAATTTCTGGCATCAATGCAGCTGGGGAAATGCTGCAATTTCAGGAAAAAGCAGAAGTCCTTCTGTACTTAAGACTACTTGCATCCCCATGACTATGGTCTATGAGCTCCAACTCCAGTCCAGCACTATGCTGGTATGCTACAAACATCATTGCCAGCACCATGACAACCTGGCAAGGCAACAACATCCAAATTACTCTCATCCAGACAGGCTTTGGTAACACAGCCAGATACAAAACACATGCAAGAGGTGAAGGAACTGACAGACATTTCCCTGGGATCATGGGAGGCACAACACTGATAGAACACCACCCTCTGTAGCCTTCAGGAGTCTCTCATCAGCTTCACCAGGTGCTGGACTCCAGCCAAATAGCATTTGGATACACAAGGGATGAGAGCACGACATACCTCTTGGACATGCCTGGAAAAACCCACCTCTGATGCACTGACAGCATGAGTGGAACAGCCTGGGAAGCAGACATCATTGCTTAAGTGACAGTTTAAAATTTGCATGAGTGGCTGATGTATCAAGATGTTAAAAAGGGTGACAGAGCAAAACACTACTACATGAGGGCCTTCAGGATCAGGGGTTTCCCTTATGCAGGAGCAATTCCTGTTGGATTCAGGGGCAACCCTCAATCTCCATGTGGGAACTAGATTTGGCTTTGAGACTGAAGCAGTAGCAGATTCTACAGGGTCAAAGAGTTACACTGGCAAAACTGCAAATGGGAACAAAAAGACAAGTTGTGGTTCAAGGCTGTGACCCTTCCGTCTAGATTTATGGGGGAAAGGGATCAAGAAGGCTGCAGATCACTAGCACACAGCAGGCAAACTCCCAGTTACATCAGATGGTAGTACGCAATTTCTTGAGGTCAGATTTGGGCAAGAAAGACAATAACATTAGTGTTAGACCAGAAAGCCCTGCAGGGTATTTTGCCCTGAGATAGGCTGAAGAATAAGCGCTGCTAACAATGGCCCAGCCTAGCTATTCCTGGAAGTGCTGGCTAAAAAGTTATTCACTAAATCATCACCACATCAGCCAAAGGCAATGCTATTTTAGACCTGGTTTTGGTAAGCAGTGTAGAAATTATGGAAGAGCTGAAGAGAGACAGAAAACTTGGCCTGAACTAATAATGAGCTGATTCAGATTCGCTTCAATGGAGGGATGAAGGCAGATCTTAGACCAAGAATAGAAAAACAGGACTGACCAGCAGCACTGCTGCATCTGAGATGCCAGGGAGAGTGAGGGGAAATGGGAATTCCCTGAAATCAAGCTGACTCCAGTGAAAACAAAACATAAAAGCACTTTTAGAAACAAAAGAAGCAGCAGAATAAAGGAGCAGATCTGCTGAGCAGGGAAGGTAGAGCTGAAGCTCAGCAAAACTGAGCTGTATCCCTGGACAAAATTAATGGATGGTCTCCTCCTTTATTCAGGATTGTGAGAGAGGATTAGACTTCCCTTCCAGCAGGGTACAGCAAGGTTAAGGGCATGGCACCAAAGTACAGATCAAGATAAAGGCAAAAAAAGGTAGCAGTAGTTGGATGGCAGCTGAAGTGCCACTTGGGCAGGGTGGGAGGGAAGATGAACTGCTGGGGAGGTGGCCCTGAGTCCAAACTCTGAGGGGGCAGGATATAGGGATACAGAAAATGGGGAAAAAAAAACAGGAGGAGAAGTACAGAAAGCAAAATGTTGACAGATAAACAAAAAAAATCAATGAATAGAATACATTTGAAGCAGGAGCCTGGGAAGTTGCCATCCCAAATCCAGACAGACTGAACACAGGGCATATGACTGGAGAACAACTATTAAGAAAGATGAGGACAATCATTTTAGCGGGGCTTGTTGTGACAGGACAAGAAACTGTAGTTTTAAACTAGAAGAGGGGAGATTTAGACTAGATATATGACTATTTTTTTTTTTATGAGAGTGGTGAAACCCTGGCCCAAGTTGCCCAGAGAGGTGGTAGATGCCCCATCCCTGGAAACATTTCAGGTCAGGTTGGACAGGGCTCTGAGCAACCTGCTCTTGTTGCAGATGTCCCCGTTGACTGCAGGGGGGTTGGACTATATGGCCTTGAAAGGTCCCTTCCAACCCAAAACATTCCATGATTCTATGAATATGGTACACGGAGCGATATCTACAAGATTGAACAAAGATCATAAAGAGACAGGCTGACGTGGGTGTCCTCTCTCTGACAGACCTTAAATACACCTGCAGATTTCAGCAGACTTTCAGGTATAAATCTCTCCATATTATTACTTTCACCCTCTAAGCCCATCTTTCAGAAAAAAAAAAAAAAAAAAAGAAAAAGGCTTAAACACAGGTGATTACCTGCAGGTCAGTGAGGGGCATGCAACACGCTCTGTGGGCAAGGTCTGAATACATTGCCAGGGATGCCAAAGTGTTAACCAGCTGCCTGCACTGAATGTCCCCAGTCCCTGCCAGTGTGAATGCAGACAAAGGCATGCTGTACTTGCTGGCCTTTCTCTTGGGAAGCCACAGTCAAGACTCAAGGACTTGTCTTTGGCTCTGGTACCACACCAGGGCACCTGACTTTTGGAAAGCCAGGTTAATGCCTCGCCACCAGCCTGCTCAGAGACTGTTTGCTTTTCTGCCACACACTGGTTTCCCCTCTGGATCTTGTTATAGCTCTATTGACTGCTTACACACAGGGTGAGGGAGAATGGACCAGTTTTAAGGCTGATTGCACGTGGCACACCAGTGCTTGTGTTTTGGGGGTTGAACTGAGGTTGGTTCTCCACTTGGACTGAGCATATGAGAATAAGCCTCAGGAGAGGTTTACCCACAGCTGTGCTCTCACAGCATGGTGGGTACCCCTGGGACACCCATGCCAATGGGTGTGCACCCCCCTAGTAGAGCTTCTGATCTCCTCCTTCCAAGGCTGTCTTCAGATACAGCCTCTTCTTGTGGCTTCTCACTGGAGGCTTTGCCAAATTTGAGGCTTCTCTTGGAAGATGATAAAGCATCTGCATCATCACTCCCCAGCCTCTTGGATTTCTGACCAGCACTGCAGGATTGGGGAGTTCCCTTCAGGGCTCCTCTGAAGGGACAGGGATATTCAGTGGCTTTTCCTTCAGCATAGACTAATCACACGTGCATCAAGTGCTCGAATCACTAAGAGCCACTGGTTTCATGGTGTGTGCTTTTTCAGGACAAAACTGGCTTACTGACTCACTCAGCTACTGGTTGCTGTGCATATATAGTGGGCACCACGGCCTGTCTGAGTTCCTCTTGGGATGGCTTTGCTGGAAATCCCAGCACTTCTCCATGGGCCTCCATAGGTTTTCTGGCTGTATAACTGGGGTGCTGTTAGGACATCTTAGGAGGAGGTAAGGTTTTTGACAGTCTCTCATTTGGACCCAGGCATGGCTGTGGCTATTTGATTAAGACCTAGAGTCTCTCCTGAGCTCCTGGAGGGGTCAGTCCTGCACTGCACAAAGCACCAAGACCAACCACCAACAATCCCAAATGGTCAAATGGTCCTGGTGCCTGACACGGAAGCCATCACATTATGATCCTAGGAGAAATCCCACAACACTTGTCTAGGGATAGCTGTCTACACTCTCCCCAGGGAGAGGAACCCACATATTCCCCTTCACCTGCCTCACATTAAGTTTCCTTAAGAAGAGGGGACCAATTCACTACATTGCCTCCTCTGTTCCCTCACAAACACCATCCAGTAGCACCACGTTGCTGGAGGGAAAGGGCCTCGTGGAGGAGGCCCCATAGCAAGAAAGGGCTTGGAGACGTGGCAGGGCAGTGGGAAGAGGAGCGCTGGGTCAGGATCAGGCACAGACAGGAGAGAAATCCAGGGCTGCGGGAGGGAGCAGAGCACTGTGGTGAAGCTGATTGAAGGAGGCACAAAGGGAGGTGAACAAGGGCAGTGTGGCTGCTGGCTCGGCAGGGACTACCTGACCTCCACTCCCAGGGGGCACAGCAGCTTGTGGCCGACGCCAGCAGCCAGCCCATGTCCTGAGGGCTGTTGCTGTCTGGCAGGGATGGTGAGCAGCAAAGCTCTAATGGGAAAGGACAGCTGGATTGCAAAGCTCCTTCCTGTGCTTCTCTGAGGAGCCAAGACTTGGGAGCTGGGGCTGGAAACCTTTCCTCCCATGCTTCTGTTCATCCTTGGTGCATTCCCTGGAAACTGGAGTCTGCCCTCAGAGGGCACAACAGCCACATCAGTGGGTCCTAGCCCTTTTGGTCACCTCCTGAGGTGACCTAAAGTTGCCAGAACTGCAACCCTCCGTCACCGGTGCTCAACAGGGACCCTCAGGGTCTCTGCACCACAATACATTTTAGTTGACAGGCATAGTTCTCACCTCCCATCCATGGAAAGAGCCACCAGCATCCCTGCAGTGAAGACATCTACTCTTCCCACCCCTTCTCCCATACATTGTCAAGCCCCTTGTCATGAGCATTCCATCTCTTGGGCTACTTTTCACTCAGAAAAACTTCAGGAATCCCCTGTCATCCCACCATGTTCATTGCCCCACAGCCTGCTTTAGGGTCCACCACAACACCAGTAACCCCAAAGGGCTACAAGGACCTCCTCTTTGCAATGTCGTCTTCCCAACAGCTTTCCTCATACAGCCTCAGAGGTGTAACATCCCTGTATAATTCAACATGGAAAACCCCATGCCACCAAGAAAAGACCCACAAATACAGCATTTCTTACAGCACTTCATCCCTAAAGCATCATTGTGTTCTGCCAGGCAAGCAAAGCCACTTGAAAGTTAACACAAATAAGTCAAACATTTCCCAAAAACCTCACAGGAGGCTGGCTTCGAGCTTGTGTTACTAGTACTGATTTAGCCCATGAACCTTCCTTTTTACCCCCTCAGGAAGGACAAATCCATGCAAGTCCATAAACTTCCTGGCTTATGTGACAATTCTTATGTTGCTTAAGCATAATGGGCCATCAACTTTCCCCTGGGATAAATTTGTCCTGGCAGTCTGTGTGTTAGTGCTCTACATCTTGGGGGAGCTGATAGCATTTGGGGTTTATTTTAATGGGAGTTGGTAGCCATGATCAATTGTAAAAGCTATTTCCACGGAAATGGGTATTTAATAGATTTTTGAAAATGGTGGTTATTGACCCAATGGGCCTTAATGGCTTAAAAACTATCTGATTGTAGTATGTAAGAGTAAATGCATATGATTTTCAAATGCATACTGGAAGTGGTAGTAAAAATCCTTTTAAATTGCAAGGACCTGGTCAATAGGGAGTTTCCATTTGCTTGCTTGGCCTTTCTATTTCTATCTGAGTGAATCATGGCCATCTCTTCCTTGGAGAGGCTTACCATTGCCTCATGGGTGAGATCATCTTAAAACATGCGACCCATCTAAGACCCATCAAGGTATGGGGATGTCTTTCGTTAGACCAGGCAGTGATGCAGAGTCAGGTTTTCAGAGCAGCTGGGCTCCCAGCTGCTCTTGTGGTGGGAGGAGAGGACACATGGACCCCCTCTCATCCTCCATGTACCTCCACTGCTCTCAGGGATTGCTCCTTGGGAGCTGAAAAAGACTCCCTGGGAGTCTCGTGCCTCAGAATCCTGGGTTTAAACTCAACCCACAGGCTCCAGCTGATGATCCTACAGTGAAATTCCCAGGCACAAATCTTGGTTTATCTGAGGTTAGCACATACCATAAACATCAACAGGAACGAACACCAAAGGAGATTATAAATTACTAAGAAGTAATCCTGGAAGCAACAGACTAATCCCTGATCCTTATTTCACGTAGAGATCACGCCTCCAGCTCTCCAATGTCTACAAGGGCTCAACACAGGCTGCAATTAATTAGTCCTCAACTTTGCCCATCACAGGGGCAGCTCCCCTCTCCTGGCTGCCTTTCTTGTGAGCCTTCAGGAACACAGTTGCCCAAAGTTTTTATCCGTGTGAAATCAGCCTGTGAATTCAGCCATTACAAAGAGGACACCCCAAGCCATGAGTGTGCAGGACAGCAAGGTTGGGTATGTGTCAGTGCCGTAGAACAAGTAAGACAAAAACCAAGGACGTGGAAACTCCCAAATTTCAAAAAGGCATCTGTGCTCCTGCTCTCTCTTGCCTTCTCCTTCAAAAATCCAACAAAGTGGGAATCAGTTCAGAGCCACAGCCTGTTGCTTGTCCTCCTCATCAGTAGAATAAGCAAAGGAGACAAATATTCCAGGTCACTACCTTCTGCCACCACAGTAAGGTGACTCCCAGTGCCATCCCCAAGAAGATCCACAACACCGCACCTGCTTGGAGCAACACTGACCTCCACCCCCTGAATCCCAAGAGCACACAAGGAAGGAGCGAGGCTGCTGGCCAAGTGCAGGCTCTGCATGCAAACCTCAAGGTGTGTCTGAGTAATAGAACCCTACTGGGCTTATTCACCTGCCTCCAGAATTGTTTAGATTGGAAAAGACCTTTAAGATCTCAGGTCCAAATATTAACCCAGCACTGCTAAGTCCACCACTAAACTGTGTCCCTTTATCACCACATCCACACAGCTTTAAAGTCCCTCCAGGGTTGGGGAATCCACTGCTTGCCTGCCCAGCCTGATCCAGGGCTTGACAACCTTTTCCATGAAGAAATTTTTCCTCATGTCCAATCAAAATCTCTCCTGGCACCACCTGAGGCCATTTCTTCTTGTCCAATTGCTTGCTCCTTGGGAGAAGAGACTGATCTCTTGGTCTCGCTTCAACCTTCATTCAGGGAGCTGTCGAGAGTGAGGTCTCCCCTGAGCTTCCTTTTCTTCAGGCTAAACATCCCTAATTTCCCCAGCTGCTTTCAGAAGTCTTAATCTCTAGACCCTCCATCAGCTTTGTTGCCCTTCTTTGGACACGCTCCAGCACCGTGGGGAAGTGTCCTTCTTGTAGTGAAACATCACCCCTGAAAACAGGGAAACAGCAGTGGCTGGGGGAAATTAATTGAAAGAATTCAGAAGAAACGGAGTTAAAGATGTAGTTTGGAACAGTTCAGGGGAAGGAAAGGAGCCCTGCCAGGGAGAAAGAGATGCAGGAGCCTGGGGCAGGAGGGGAGCCCAGCACTGCCCTGGGTAGCCAGGCTCCAAAGCCCAGCACTCATCCACACACTTCGGAGACTCACTACCTGCATGGTGCAGGGTAAGTGCTTGCCTTCTTTTGACAGTGTTGATGCTGGCTGATGAGCCACTGGCGTTAGACAGAACATGTGTGAGAGAGGGCGAGCGAGAAGCGCTGAGAGAAATGGAGAAATGTGTTTGCAGCCCCTTGCGGTTTTGCGAGGGAGAACTCAACAGTAGCAAGTTATTCGGGAGCAAGCTCCAAGCTAAACAAAGCCAGGTATGGTTTACTTTCTGCCTGGATTGTTTGTTTCAAAGCAAAATAAAATTTGAAAAAAAGTAGTCCTGAGCCAGGCACAAGCTTTACAGCACATTTCATCTGTCTAAGGTTGCACAGATATGCCCTGTCCCACCTAACCCATGAGAGCAGACCTGTAAATCAGCTTTCTCTTACTTTTTGCCTGCAGAATTAATAAAAACAAACAAACAAACAAAACAAAAAAAACACCACCACACAATAAAACAGAGCAATGTTCCATGTTTAGGGAGATATTAATGTCTCTGCAAACAGGTCGGTGTCCCCAGGAGCCTGAATTTTACTGCCAGATTTTACAGCACAGCTCATGATCTGCAGAGGGATAACACAGGTAGGTTCAACACTCCTGGTCTCCCCCAGCACTTCATGGGCTTCACATGGCTGGGAAGAGTCTCAGGGCCAGGAGGTCCAGCAAGACACTCCAGACAAAGGGGAGCTGCATAAATGAGAGCATCCTCTCTAGCTTTGTGTTTAGCCAGGACTGAGAAGCTTCTTCTCCTTTCATTAAATGTTTCTCTTCCCCATCCAGGGACTATGAGGAAGGAGGCCAAAGCCCCAGCATCCCATTGCTGCATAACTGGGGGGCAAGATCACAGAATCCCACATCTCACTGCTGTTCAATGGAAAGAAAGTATCCAGCTTTTCACCAGGTGCCTCCTCCTTTCCCACCATTCTCTCACAGCATCCACCTCTGTGAAACAGAGTTCAGAGGGCTGGTAGGAAAGAGGGAGAGCTGTGAACTGGATGGACTTGGGGAAGATGACCCTACAGCATATGTGGCAGCAAGGATGTGCAACACTACTGCTTAAAGCCTGTCCCCAAAGAGCTGGGACATATGCATGTCATCACCAGCACCATCTTCAGCAGCAGGTCTCAGGAGACATAGTGCCTATGGAGATCTGTGCTAGGACCAGTCGAGGCTGGGGAGAGGCATGTACTAATATACAGCAGGAGGCACCTTGGTCCTCTCCTGAAAGAAGGCATGGCTGGTGCAGAGAAGCCAGCCCACGAACTGGTTTCTGAAGGGATGGGGGAGGCAGAGCCCCTATCTTGAGGTCATCTCCACAAACTGTTCTGGTGACCACCAGGTGGTAAGCAAAAGTCAGTCTCCTTCATCCAGCGTTCCTGACTAGTAGGGGAGCAGAAAGGGAGACACAAATGCTGTAAGTCTGGGAAAGGATTTTTTTGTGATGTTCAGATGAGGCCACAGCAGGCTGCAACATGCATTGCCTTGCAGAAGAAGTCAGTTAAAGGGTGTCAGAAGACCAGGCTGCCACCCTTCCAGTCTCTGGATTGCTTCATCTGTTCAGACTGAAAGCTCCTGGGCACTGGCAAAAGGATCCTTTAACAGGGCTGACAACAGTGGGTGAATTTGCTGGGCAGGGATGACCAAGGTGCTGGAGCACCTCCCCTATGAGAACAGGGAGAGACAGCTGGGGTTGTTCACCCTGGAGAAGGGAAGGTCAATAACCCCCCTCAGGCACTCTTCACCGTTATGGTAATATCCAGTCTCGCTAAAAGATCAAAAACTTTGCTAAGTTCATCCTAAACTTCTCAGTGAAGTGCAGAAACTTGTAGCCTTGATATTGGTCAAGAAAGTGATCGAGACAAAGAGAAAAAGAAATCTGTTCAAGCCAAACATCTCTCCCCCCTTTATTTTTTTTTATTATTATTATTTTTATTTAATGAAAAAAAAAGAAAGTCTCAAGCCTCTGACTTATTTTTAGGTCCAGGCGATTGGGTGTCCCAGCCAGATTGCGGCATGCACAAGCCAGCATTCTACAAATGCCTTCCCCATGGATATAAAAAGTACACAAGATAATTTATTGGGGAAGTTTTGTAATGTAATGATCATACGTTAGCCACAAAGGAAAAAAATCCAAGACTGCCTCTAGTCTCCAGCACAGCCCTCGGCAGGCGACAGCCAAAGGCTCAGCACCCTCGTACTCCCCAAAGCCTCCCAGCAAAGTCCTCTGCCTTGTGCCATCTCGGTGGGTTTGGGCTCTGCCAGACCCTTTCCCTCTCGCCCCATCACTCTCTGTGAAGGGGCAGGTTGGTTTCCTAAATAAGGGTGGTGACTGGGCCAAGTAAAACTAAAAGCAGTACGTTCTCTTGATGAGTCCAGTGGCCACGGCTCAGCCTGCCAACCCAAACGCCAATTAAATCATCCCAGAGACCCCTTCAACGCCAAGCGGACAGCGTCCCACCGAAGGGCTGCTGAGCTCCTCGCCACCCTGCTGTTTTGGCTCCTGGGCTCTCACTAGCCTGGCCTGGATCTTGGGTGGAGTTCTCTGCTTGTGGACAAGGACACGGCTGTACAAGGAGAAGCCCTGAGGAGGGCTGAACATCGGGACAAAGACTGACAGCCTATCCATCCCCCCACCCCAGCCATCAGATACATGCTGTTCCTTCACAGTTGTCATCCCAATACAATCGGCCCCCTCAAGTGAGCCCCTGAGACAGTGGTGTGCAGTAGAACAATAGCTCACATCTGGGACAGCTGTTTTCCCCAAAAGCACCCAGGGTGCCTACAGCTGCTGGGCAGGGGTCCTCTCCCTTTGCTCACATGTAGATTGTGTTCTCCCTCTCCTGCAGAGACATGGTCACCCCTGGGAGGACATGGCAGGTTCCTTGAGGAATGCACTGCTTGACAGCTCCATGCTTGTAGGAAAGTTTGCAGGGTTGAGCAAGAGTCATCCTCCAGCAGAGGCTTACTGGAAATAAACCCCCAAGCCTTCTACCTTGTGAAGGAGAGAACTGCATTACTCTAAATTGCATTTCCTACTTTTAGCACCCCAAAACACATGGAAAAAGATCTGGGTATGGCAGCAGTATGCTGCAGCTTGCTAGACAGAGCAAGCTGCTTTGGCAAGCACCAAAGCCAGGGGCTGAGAACGAAGTCTTGGACCTGGACACCTCCACTTCCTTGTCCTCCTCTTCCAGTCCCACTCCTCTGCTCTCTAGGGTAACACAACAAAGCTCTGATCTCACCAGGAGCCACTGTGATATGGAACCCTCTGCTCAGACCCTGGTCTTACTACATGTGCCATTGAGAGTGTGCCTCCATGCTGGAGCCCTCATCACCACCTCCTCAGCCACTCCTTATCTTCTTCTCGTGGACCTCTCATCACTTGAGGTTACAGCCCATAGCTACCCTTTCATTTTGTCCATCAGCTCATGCTGGAGAGGTTATAATCTCCTTTTCTCACATTTTTGTGAGAAGGAAAGTTCCAAAGAGACCTTTGGGGTGCCCAACTCATTTGTGGTAAAGTTTGGGAGATACAAAGGACACAAGGACAGACAAAGCACATCCCATGGAAGGAAAGGAGCAGCCTGCACAGGAAAGAAAAAAAAAAAAATAAAAAAGGAACCATAAAGAAGAAATAAGAAGACTAAGCAAACAAAATATATCTTTCAGGGACAGCAAAGGCAAAAGCCAGGATCTGAGCTGTGCAGTTCTCCAATGACATAAATGGAAATGCTCAGCAGAGCCCACCAGGTGACACCAACCAAGTCCACAATGTGTTCTCTCACTACCTTGAGCCTTCCTTGTTGGGAGCAAAATCCTCCTGGTGGGCTCACCTTTGGCACAACACACCAGACACGTACTAAGAGGTAGTAACTTGGCAAACACTCTCCAATGTACTGTGAGGTCAAAAGTAAATTTCAGGTCTTCACTCCCAAGCTAGAGCTTTGGGCAATGAGTCACACAGAGGCATGTTCACATGGCTATAGCCTCCAAGTCCCATCACAAAGCAACTTGGTACACCTCTTGCTCACCTGATATAATGGGCTTTACCAAGGAAAATCTGTTCTATCTTTGCCAAGTTTTGAAATCAGCAATCAATGGGAAACCTCAGAGAGAGTGGGCTTTCCTACAGGGAAAGAATACATTTTTTGATGAGCTCAAATCCAACCACTCTCGTGAAACTTTAAAGCATCCATCAAGAAACCATCAGGCTCCAGCAAAAAGCCCTGTTTATTACTGGGCTCCCCAGTCCCAGCAGGTAAACTAGAGAGGAGAAGCAACAAGCTCAGAAGCCAGCGAACCCATCACTGCCACCTTTGGTCTGTCCAAAGCACCCACCTCCTCACCACCACACTTACAAACCCCAAGACCTGAGTCCAGCACTTGAGGCTTGGTCCTTTGGGAACATCAGGCCAATAGTTGGGTACAGGCCAGAGACAGCTAAAATGTACCCAGAGCTCAGGTCCTGAGCAGGGATACCTCCTACCTGCTTTCCTTGTGTGAGCATAAGACGAGCATATAGTCTCTTCCACCCCACAGGAAGTGAATTCAACAGTTCGCACATAATACACCCTGTCCATCCATCCTTGAAGTGACCAACTACCAAAAGCAACAAAAGAAGGTGTCTGCAGGCACCTACCATCTCCAGTTGAATCTGTGCCATGCAGCAGTGTTGGTGACCTCAGGTATTTCCCAAGGTGTATAATTTTGAATTCTTTCCCTGTGAGAAAGATCCTGGAACAAAGGGAGGTAGAAGAATTTGAAAACTGTTTTACCACCTCGTTGGGACTAACATCTGGGTGGGTCAACTGTTGCCCCAAAATTCTATCCTTGCCCCACCTGCTCTCAATTTCACACCTTTTATCTTATCAGTCCAGCCACATTCAGCTGAGCATCTCCTGACAATGGGCTGCTTAAGTGACAGAGAATAACTCAGAGTGAGTCACTCATCCTCAGGAGTTGTCCACCAGAGACATTCAGTGAGGTTAATCTAGATCAGCTTTTGAAGACACTGATTAAACAGAGAGGCTCCCAAGCAGCCTTAACCCAATTAAGCATCTGTTCCCTTTGGACAGGAGGCCAGCTAAGCTTGCACTAAAGCCCATCGAGTGTCCTGTTACTCAGGTACACTTTAATATCCCAGCTGTGGATATTCCTTGTGGATGCCTCCAAGAGGCTGGAGATGACTCGTAATTTTTCACCTCTTTTGGTTATTTTGGTTGTTCCTTTGGGTAGTGAGACAGAAGGCCCAGCAGCTCTGCCCTTATCCACTTTGCTCTCCAGACTCCACTCCGGTTTTTCTCTTCACATTAAACTGTGTCACACACCAGACTCTCATTGACTAACTGCCCGAGGGGGACCCTTGCTGAGTGTTAATTGCTGTTAATGAGCTGTTGCTGCTTTCCTTCCAAGAGCACCAATTACAACAGCACTCAGGCACTGCAAGAAGATGTGTGTCTGCAGCAAATCAAGGCAAATTTTACTGCAGACCCTGGCATTGCCCTGCCAGCAACTCCTGGAAAACGCCTTAAATCAGGACAAGACTGGGTGAAGAATGACAGCAGGCAGCTCTCCTGCTGTTGCCTGTCCCCTTCCTCTTCATATGGTCACGGTGGATGAGAAGTCCCTGACTTGCCTCCTACAGCTCCTGCTGTGGTACCTCTCAAGAACATCTACACTCAGCTGTTCACCCGAGTTCTTGCTCAAGTCTCCCTCAAGCCACAAGCACACCATCCCAACGGTGGGTTTTACATGTGGGTGGTGGCCCAGCTGGCTCAGAGAACAGCAGGACTTGTCTTATCCCATGCACTGCTAGAGGGGATGCAGGAAGGACTTGGCGACGTGGCTCGATGGCCTTGCGCTGTGCACAGCAATGCTGCCATCATTTCAGCACCATCCTCTCCCCCAGAGCTGGTGGCAGCTCCTACCTTGGCTCCAGCAGATTTTATCGCCACCACAGCTTTAAGATCCTTCTTCACAAAATTCATTTCCATTCCCTGCTATTCTTGGGTGAGGGTATATGCTAATACGAAGTGTGGCCCTGGAAGAACACCGAGATGTCCGCTAGCTAAGAAGCACTGGAGCTACCACTGTTCCTAAGGCTTCTCCTTCTCATTTGGCTTTCTCAAAGCCGCTGCCTAAGGGAAAGAGATTTTACATGATGGGTGTGCTAAGATGGTAAAAGTTTTTGCTTGAGTACTTAAGCAAATCAAGACAAAGTATTAAGATCCTTCATCTAAATGGACTGAATCTGCCTACAAGGCTAGTAAGAAATTGCCAAGTGTCCCATTGACTTTCTCATTTGGGTTCTTTTTGGCTGTACTAAGGGGGATTCGTATCCAAACCACACTTTGTGAGAGCCTTGAAATAAAACACAGCAGAGTTTACTTATTCCATGAAAAAGATTCCCAAATTTTTATCTTGCCACCTTGATCTGAAACGAGATTTAGAGAGCATCACCTGCAGCAGGATTTCCCTCTCCCCCAGCTCTCCCAAAGCCACAGCTCCCTCCTGGGCTCTGGCATGAGGTTCTCCAGCAGGTATCCAAAAGCACAGGCGTCCCGCCAGAGCAGCAGCCAGCTCTCCTCCCCCAGTTACAGACCCAAAGCTGTTGTTCACATCAAAGCACCTGGCTCCTATTCTGATGCCTTTCGGCAGTTTGTTAAATTTTATTTCACATTATTTCTCCCGTTTTGGCTTCCATCTTAAAAATCTTTCTGAAAGATCCCAAACTGCCCTGCTCCCTGTAAAGGTTCATTTATGTGTAGTACATTATAAGCAAATGCAGGTTTGAACAAAACATCTTGGGCTAAGGTCACCTGCTTGTGTACCTTTGGCTTCATCCACCAACATTGGGGGAACACCAATAACCTGGCCAAGCTCACCTTGGTCTTTTCTAAACCTATGCTACCTATTTTCCAGTGGTTTTTACACAAATACAGATATTATTCTCCAGGAGCCAGGGTACCCTCACCAGGGATGACCCCAGGGAGAGTGGGTGTCCACCTGCATCTCTGAATAGGCTAGCCATTTCAGAAGGCATCAGCAGCTCAGAAGAGCTCAGCTGAAGCAGGATTCAGCTCATACCCTCACATTTCCCAAATGCCAGACACACCGGATTTTGTTTTTCAGAGCTTAGCCTACAATCAATCTTGTCTTCTGCACAGGCCAATGAGGTCTGCAGAAAGAAAATTGCAAAAGATTTGTTATTTCCCTAGTGTTCCCATTTTCCCATTCCTTTCCCATAGAAGCAAGGTTTTTGTTTTGTTTTGTTTTGTTTTTGCTTTCCCAACTTTCACGGGAAAATCCTGACAAATGGAAGCCCTGATTCATACCAGCAAAAATTTGGCCTTTTTTTAATTTAAGGTGGAGCTCTTCTTGTCTGGGGATGAAAACATCTAACTGCCCACAGAAGACAAGGGCCAAGCCTTTGCCCTGCTGAAGGGAAGGCCAAGTGGTGTTGCATGCCTGTGGCCACCATGAGCGGAGGGTGGTGCAGGCAGGGAGCCACTCCTCTCCCCTGTGCTCAGGAAAGCACTGCCTATGCTCGCTCGCAGGGATGGGGAACAAGGGGACAGGCAAGCACAGTGTGGTGATGGTGACTGTTGCCAAAGAGACATCCATGAGTGGTGAAAAATCTTCTAGGGGGATGCTTGGACAGAAGTTCTGTGGCCAAAAGGATGCCTTAGAAGAAAGACTCCTCCTCATCATTCCCCTGTGTTTTCTCAGACAACTCAAAGACATGTGAGAAAGGCTCAGGAAGGGAGGAAGAGAAGTGCTCCTCCTCTTACATCACCACCACCCAAGCAGAGATGCCTGCTTCCCTCCTCCCTCCATGTCCCACCCGGGAAGCAGCAGGAAGAACAAGTTGGCTTGGGAGAAAAGGATGTATGGCCACAGCCTACCTGCTCCCACAGTCCAGGGAAAGAAAAGCGAAGGAGACAAGAAGATCAAAGAAGAAACATGTCCCTTAAACCCTCCTTTTCAATTTGTCTCCCCAGATGCTGCTGTCTGCACTGGGCCGCTCCCGCTCCAGTGGACGTCTCTGACCATCACCAGGAGCTGGCAGCAGGGAATGAACAATTCTCTCTGACACTGAGACAGAGATGGTTTAAAATAAAAAAGGAAAAGCCAAGATTTTTTTTCCCTTCCCCATCTCTGGCCAGAAAGCACATTTGGCAGAGACTCGAGCGCTGGAAGCCATCAGTGGGGCTGCCGGCACTTCAGAGGCTCTGGGGAGGAGGACAGGCATGCGCGAGCCACCGACCGCGCCGGGGCTACTGTCCCCGTCAGCACAGGGTCCCCCATCATGCAGGGGTTCCCATCTCCATCCCGCCTCAGCTGCAGCCTCTAAAGGGCCCTGGGGAAAGCAGGGTCCCCCAATGCTGCACATTGACCCTCCAGGGAACAACGTGGGATTTGCAGGGCATTGTGCACCTGTGGCACACAGTAAAGGCAGACATTCTCCTCTGGTACCGAGCAGCCACCCTGTGCTTTGACAGAAAAGAGGGATTTTCTCCCTAACCATCTGGCTTTGAGGTGCAGGGTATGATCTGCCCCCCCGCCAAACACACCCTGTTCCTTGCCCAGACAAGGGCATCTCCCTGCAGGCATCATCCCCCCAAGGTGAGATTCAGGGAGACTGATGCACGCCAACCAACTCAGACCTTACCAAGTCCTGCTACGACCATCTCACAGCCTCACCTTCTTCTACCCACCCCAGTACTCGGGTGAAGGCCTTTTGAGTAAAAATTTAAAAATCAGGCTTTTAGAAATGTCCAGGGGAGGTGGGGAAGGGGCAGCAATCACACTGCTGCACCCCATGCTGGGGGACCAGGGGAAGCAGCACCCTTCACATGAAGTGGCTTTGCCCACCCCAGGGATGCCCATGATCCCACTGGTGTGCCACTCTGCACTGGGAATCCCCCCAGGAGGGGCAGTTCTTCCTCACCCCCTGCTCACTTTTTTGGGAAAAAACACCTAACAGCAGGGCACAGCACACCCTTCCCACAGGGAAACACTCCTCTGCCTTCCCACTCTGGAAAGTGATGAGTCAGAAACAACATTGAGGCACAATGTGGGTGTCAGGGAGAGGGTGCACCCCAACCCTCGATATGCTACACACACCCCCCCGCCCCCTCCACAAGCCCTGCACCTACCGGTGGGGCGAGTCGGGGTCAAAGCAGGTCCTGGCAACATCGGTAGCCCGTGGGTCGCAGCAGTCACCGTCATCAAAGTCATCCAACATGTTGTTGCACTCCATGTGGCAGACGCCGTCACGGCGCTTCCAGGAGAAGCAGCGGCCGGGCCGGCGACAGTCCCCACCATCGTAGCCAGTCAGAGGATGCTCACACTCAGGGTCGCAGCGCTCGTTGCCCACCTTGCTGGGCTCGCAGCCCAGGAGGACAGCGCGGCGGCGCAGGGAGGAGTTGCGTATCTCCAGCAGGCTGAGCTGCCAGGAGATGTTGTAAGGTCGGAAAGCCTCGCTCAGCGCCCAGTGTTGCCGCCAGACCTGCCCCCCCGCCGTCATCCTCTGCCAGGTTCACCACCCGGTACCGCACCACCTTCCCGCTCCGCAACGGCCAGTGCTGGTTGTACTGGGAGACCAGCTCCACGTTGTCGCAGGCGGTCTGCCCGCAGGCGGGAGGTCCCAGCGGCCGCAGGATGGGGGACGGCAGGAACGGCAGCACCCGCTGCTGGGGGAAAGCTCCGTCCCGAAAAGGCGCCCAGCGCTCCTCGGGGGTGGCAAAGCCACCGGCCAGAGCCAGCCCCACCATCCCACCGGCCACCTCTTCTAGGAACGGGCGCTGGAGATGGGGTTGGAACAGGGCTCCCCGCCACAGGGCCAGCCCAGCCAGGTGTCCCCGGAAAACACGTGCGGTCCCCCAGGCGTCCCCCCCCAGCAGCAGCATG